>NC_052503.1:56569058-56575603 GCF_016617805.1 Bactrocera tryoni
ATAAAAAGAAGTCATTCGGTGCCAGGACTATACGGAGGATGATTCATCAAATTGAAGTTTTAGTGCTCAAAAATGCAGTTTTTGTAGTCGATGTGTGCGAGCTAGCTGTCGTGGTGAAGACTGATCTGTCTTCGACGGTTTGTTTTCCTGATTTCGTGAATGACCACTGGTAAACAAATTGTTGTATATCACTCAACATTTTCTGTTATCCGTTGTTCCAGTGCTATAGTTGCGTCATGTCCAGTTTTACAAAACAGGTAACCCTTGGCTTGAATTTGAATTTTTGCATCTTGCATAAACAACTTTTGTTGGATTCGCTTCATCTTGAAACACCCTAACAGTCGACTACTGTTTACTTTCGGGCTCATAAGCGTAAATCAACTGTAACGTTGTCATAGACATGTTCCGAAATACATCGTATTTTGCTAACAATTCTCTCCACCAATCGACACGAGCCTATTTTTGAGCGATCTACAAATTGTGTTTAATCCAACGTGAAAATAAGTTTTTTACTGTCAAATGTTCATGCAATATTGAATAATATGCTGGTCCCACTAATGGCTATAGTTGCTCAATCTCACGTTGGGTCACATGAAAACCTTCCAATATTACTTTAGTTTCCGGAACAACAATTGATTTTGAACTAACTTCCCGGAATTCGTCTTGGTTGTCGTGATCGAAGACGTGAATTGAATTCGCCATACTATCGATTTTCACTGGTCCTTGATAGAGCTTCATCGCTAAAAATTTAATTAAGTTAATCGATGCACTGTTGCTGAGTTAATCTAGGTCGAAAGTCGTACAAAGTAATAGCGCGAAAATGTTCACGATTTTGTTCCATCTTTCGGCCTAGCTGAATATCTAAAATTATTGTAATAACAACACAAATAGTGCTCGTATGTCAAAAAGTTTTGGGTATGTATAACTTCAAATATGTAAAACTTTACGATAAAGTTGTGATTTTCCAGATTGCAACACTAGTTACTCGTCGTAAAATACTGTAAATTTTTGAAAGATTATTTTTATTTAAAAAATGTCCTCAAAAATATATACAAGAATTATATGTAACCTCTAGGTTTTACATTCAATACAATTGTTGTTGAAATTAAATGAAATTATGCAGGTCAGAGTTCACCCATTTATGTTGCTGTAGATTTGCCCTTGTAGACAAATTATCAAAAATATAATTATATAATTATGTCCGTAAAATTAAAGATATGAAGCGATGAGGCAATTTATCTTGTATCTGAACCTTAAACTACGAATAACAAAAAATTTACATACATACATACATGCAAATGTGAATATTTTATTTTTATACCCTTTAAGTTTGTCACGAAGTTTGTAACACCCAGAAACAAGGGTCGGAGACTCTATAAATATACCTATATATTATATAAATGATCAGTATGTCGAGCTGAGTCGATTTAGCCATGTCCGTGTCTGTCCGTCTGTCATCTCTCCGCTGGATTATCTGTCCGTCTGTCCGTCTGTCTGTATATATACAAACTAGTCCCTCAGTTTTTATACTCTCACCCAACAATGTTAGCTAAGGAGAGTACACCTAATTCTGTTTTTACACGAATTATTTTTACACGAATTTGAAATAACACGAGTAAATACGAAAAAATATTTCTATTTTTACACGACATAATTTGAAATAACACGAATACAAAAAAAACAAAATTACTTTTCTTACTTGAATTATTGGATTTAACACGTTTTTTTTCAATGAATTTTTTTCTACTTAAAATAATTCTGGTGTGTATTCTGAGTTATGTCTATGTATGCGTAATTTCTGTTTAATTTCTGTGTAATTTCTGGAAATGCGGGATTCCCCGAATTATTGAAAAAGTAAAAACGTACATAATGTATTGTACACACAATTTTGTTCCTATTTGACAATTATAATTGAAAGATCGTTAGTTTTTGCTGATTTTTAACAAGTGCTAAGTAAAATAAAGTAGAAGCTCATATGATTTTGGTAGACCAATAACAGGTTAGTTTCAAATATTTAATTTTAGATTTTTGCATTTTTGATTAATAAAATATATTTTGGTAGCCATACCCATGTTACATAATTCTCCTGCATTAAAAATGAGGAAAGCGATCAGCTTAGATACCAAAATCAAAATTTTAGATCAACTTGCAACGGGACGAGCGCAACGGTTGTGAAATAATTTCGGAATCCATTAAGCTACTGTAGAACAATTAAAAATTAAACGGCAATTGAGAGCATCAGTATGTTCTGGAACAAAATTAAGTGCAAAAGTCATCATCGTACGTAAGGGATGTTGTTAAAAAGAAAATGGAAAAAAGCTTTGGTAATCTGGATAGAAGACAAATCCCAAAAAGAGAATAACAGTAGATTTGACTTGGTATCAAGCAGACAGTATTAAGAATCTATAAAACGTATCCAGGAAATTGATCCAGATACATCATCTCAGTCAAAACAACATGCATTTTCCGCAAGTACTGGTTGGATGACTGGTTTTTAAAAAGACACGCTCTCCACAATATAAAAATTAAAGGGAGAAACTGCATCCGCTTGATGAATTGGCTCTTCTAAAGAATTTCCCGAAAAACTAAAAAGTGTGAAGATGGAGAATATACTCCAGACCAAGTTTGGAATTTAGATGGCGGCCTTTTGGAAGAATGCCTAGAAAAGAATTTATGTAGCAAAATCATGAAGAAAACAGCCGGTGTGGTTTTAAAGTAGCAAAGGACCGTGATACGTTGTTGTTTTGTTCAATGCTTCAGGAGAACGTATTCTTAAGCCACTCCTAGTACGTCGTGCCTTAAGACCACGTTCCATGAAAAGAGATGTAGATTTCAATAAATTGTCTGTACACTGGATGGCGAACAAAAAGGCTTGGGTAACCAGTGCAATTTTCACAGAGTGGTTTCAGAAGCACTTCATCCCAGAAGTTAGGCGCTACATGAAAGAAAAATGTCTCGAATTTAAAGTTCTTTTTGATTCTAGACAATGCACCAAACCATCCAGTTTTGGAGCACCCAAACGTACAATTTTGTTTTGCCGCCTAATACCGCTTCCATATACAATACATAGACCAGGGGATAGTACTACGTTTAAAACGTATTACATAAAGTTCATTTCATTATGTTGTAGAAAAACTTGATAGTTATAGAGATCATCAGTCATAGATGAATGGAAAAAATTTTTCTATAATGGACTGCATTAATAATCAAGTCAAGATCGCGTTAGATTTATTAAAATAATCAACTTTGAACTCGTGTTGGAAAATATTTGGCCAGATGCGTAAAATGCAAAGATCCTGTTATCGATAATAACGCTGAACTTGCTGATATTAACAATGGCCAATGCAATCGATGGGGATGGATTCGATGACCTATCGTTAGCAGATGTAGAAGAATTGTTGATAGATGAAAGCAGGCGAAAATGAAATTATCGAATTCACCCTTGAGACTCGTTATGATAAAAGAACATGAAGTGACAGTGACGAAAAGAAGATCGTCCAATTTTGAAAGCATCTCTAATTAAAGAAGGTCTTGATCTCGCTACAAAATTAGGTAGTCATTTTGAACAACATGATCATGACGAGGAACGAGCTGCCAAATTTCAACGTGAACTGAAATCATTAATGGCATCTTACAGGGAAGTTTATAATGGAGTTAACGAAATAGAAGCTCAATCTAAAGATAGCTGATTTCGTTCAAAATCTACTGATGTCTAGCACACAGTCGGCTAGAAATGATAATGATCAACAAAATGTTTCCCAGTGATATTGTAGTCTTTCATAAACGTTTACGTTTTATTATCAGACAGTGACAATAAATAAAATTGTTTAATGTTTAAAATTTTTCTTATGGTTGTACTTTATGTTATTTAAGAAGTTTTTGGCAATGAATTTCTGATATTATTTTTTGTGAAATCTAGAATTTTAATTTTATTTTATTATAATTTAGTTTATTTAATAAATTAAAACGAAAATAGAGATTCTTAAAATAGCTACAACAATATTTTTTTTATATTATTTAGTCTAATTTTAACTTATTTTTTGAGGTCTAGAACCAATCTATTATTTTTGTACTTGGCCAGTATCTTTTTTACGATTTTTATACTCTCGCAACAAAGTTGCTAAGGAGTATTAAGTTTCATTCACATAACGGTTGTTTGTAAGTCCTAAAACTAAAAAGGAGAGTCGAATATAGGGTTATATATACCAAAGTGATCAGGGTGACGAGTAGAGCTGAAATCCGGATGTCTGTCTGTCTGTCCGTCTGTCCGTCCGTCCGTCCGTCTCTCCGTCCGTCCGTGCAAGCTGTAACTTGAGTAAAAACTGAGATATCATGATGAAACTTGGTACACGTATTTGTTGGCTCCATAAGAAGGTTAAGTTCGAAGATGGGCAAAATCGGCCCACTGCCACGCCCACAAAATGGCGGAAACCGAAAACCTATAAAGTGTCATAACTAAGCCATAAATAAAGATATTAAAGTGAAATTTGGCACAAAGAATCGCATTAAGAAGTGGCATATTTGCACGCATTTTTTTTGGGAAAGTAGGTGTGGCCCCGCCCCCTACTAAGTTTTTTGTACATATCTCGGAAACTACTAGAGCTATGTCAACCAAACTCTACACAGTCGTTTTCTTCAGGCATTTCCATATACAGTTCAAAAATGGAAGAAATCGGATAATAACCACGCCCACCTCCCATACAAAGGTTATGTTGAAAATCACTAAAAGTACGTTAACCGACTAACAAAAAACGTCAGAAACACTAAATTTTACGGAAGAAATTGCAGAAGGAAGCTACACTCAGGCTTTTTTTCAAAATTGAAAATGGGCGTGGCCTCGCCCACTTATGGACCAAAAACCATATCTCAGGAACTACTCTACTGATTTCAATGAAATTCGGTATATAATGTTTTCTTAACACCCTGTACGAAATATGGGTGAAATCGGTTCACAACCACGCCTTCTTCCAATATAACGCTATTTTGAATTCCATCTGATGCCTTCTCTGTATAATATATGTATACATTAGGAACCAATGATGATAGCGGAATAAAACTTTACACAAACACGGTATTTGAAAAATATGTAAATGACGTATTATGAAATCTCGATTATTACTTTATCATGCGAGAGTATAAAATGTTCGGTGACACCCGAACTTTTCATTCACGAGTAACAGCTGTTTGTAAGTCCTAAAACTAAAAGAGTCAGACATAGGGTTATATACATATACCAAAGCGATCAGGGTGACGAGTAGAGTTGAAATCCGGATGACTGTCTGTCCGTCCGTCCGTCTGTCCGTCCGTCCGTCCGTTCGTGCAAAGCTGTAACTTGAGTAAAAATTGAGATATCATGATGAAACTTGGTACACGTATTCCTTGGCTCCATAAGAAGGTCAAGTTCGAAGATGGGCAAAATCGGCCCACTGCCACGCCCACAAAATGGCGGAAACCGAAACCTATAAAGTGTCATAACTAAGCCATAAATAAAGATATTAAAGTGAAATTTGGCACAAAGGATCGCATTAGGGAGGGGCATATTTGGACGCATATGTTTTGGAAAAGTGGGCGTGGCCCCGCCCCCTACTAAGTTTTTTGTACATATCTCGGAAACTACTATAGCTATGTCAACCAAACTCTACAGAGTCGTTTCCTTCAGGCATTTCCATATACAGTTCAAAAATGGAAGAAATCGGATAATAACCACGCCCACCTCCCATACAAAGGTTATGTTGAAAATCACTAAAAGTGCGTTAACCGACTAACAAAGAACGTCAGAAACACCAAATTTTACAGAAGAAATGACAGAAGAAAGCTGCACCCAGGCTTTCTTTAAAAATTGAAAATGGGCGTGGCGTCGCAAACTTATGGACCAAAAACCATATCTCAGGAACTGCTGGACCGATTTCAATGAAATTCGATATATAATATTTTCTTAACACCCTGATGACATGTACAAAATATGGTTGTAATCGGTTCAGAACCACGCCTTGTTCCAATATAACGCTACTGTGAATTCCATCTGATGCCTTCTCTGTATAATACGAGTATAAACATTAGGAACCAATGATGGTAGCGGAATAAAACTTTACAAAAATACGGTATTTGAAAAATATTTAAATGACGGATAATGAAATCTCGATTATCACTTTACCATGCGAGAGTATAAAATGTTCGGTGACACCCGAACTTAGCCCTTCCTTACTTGTTAAGATATCGTTTTGAAATTTTGCAAACGTCATTTTCTCTTCAAGAAGCTGCTTATTTGTCGGAACTGCCGATATCGGACCACTATAGCATATAGCTGCCATACAAATCAAACGATCGGAATCAAGGGCTTGTATGGAAAACTTTTGCATTTGACGTGGTATCTTCACGAAATTTGGCATGGATTACTGCTTAAGGTAACAATATAATCTCCAAAAAAATTGTTCAGAACGAATTACTATAGCATATAGCTTCCATACAAACTGAACACATAGTTACTAAGAGAAATGCACCTATGAAGCGTATTTAGCTTCTGTGCAACCGAAGTTAACGTTTTT
>NC_052503.1:56575703-56655715 GCF_016617805.1 Bactrocera tryoni
TGAACAACAAATGCCTTTATATTAGGAATTAATATAAAACAAGTAAAGGAAGGGCTAAGTTCGGGTGTCACCGAACATTTTATACTCTCGCATGGTAAAGTGATAATCGAGATTTCATTATCCGTCATATCCGTTTACATATTTTTCAAATACCGTATTTGTGTAAAGTTTTATTCCGCTATCATCATTGGTTCCTAATGTATATACATACTCGTATTATACAGAAAAGGCATCAAATGGAATTCAAAATAGCGTTATATTGGAAGAAGGCGTGGTTGTGAACCGATTTCACCCATATTTCGTACATGTCATCAGGGTGTTAGGAAAATATTATATACCGAATTTCATTGAAATCGGTCTAGTAGTTCCTGAGATATGGTTTTTGGTCCATAAGCGTACCAGCTGCTCTTATGCATTTTCCGAAAAACAATGTTTTTGGTTATAGCTGTACGTAAGGAGCTTGAAACGCCGTCACAAAGTTTCCTTATACCGAGTTGGCAAGTCGAGTAGACAATCGTTCGGCTATCTGTTGTAATTGAAGCTTCCCGATATCGAACCCTCCTTGTTTTCCTTGTGTTTGTTGGCGTGCGTTTTTTGCTGCAAAGAGACGGGTGCGAATCTCTGCTCCAACAAGATAGTGGTCCGAGTCGATGTTAGGACCTCGGAGCCCATGCACATTTAATATCTCGATCCGGAGACAGCCAGATGGCTTGATGAATTTTCTTATGCTGGACTCAAGTATTACAGATAACCATATTTTGGGCGCCGGCGAAGTCGATCAGCCTCGATCCATTTGGGTATGTTTCATCGTGGAGGCTGAATTTACCAACCATAGTCCCAAAGATACTTTCTTTGCCCACCCTGGCGGGGACAGCTCTCATAGGTGCGCTCCAAGCGCTCGTAGAAGACATGTTTGGTCGCATCGTCCTTCTCTTCCGTCGGGGCGTGGGCTCAGATCAGCGATATGTTGAAGAACTTTGCTTTGATGCAGATTGTGGCTAGAGGTTCATCCACCAGGGTGAATGACAGTACTCGGCGACGGAGTCTCTCTGCCACTACGAATCCCAGTCCAAATTTCTAACTCTAACGAGGACATCAACCAGCTGGGCAGCGGCACCTTCCCAATTAAGATCCGGACATTCCAGGAGCATGCCCTTAAACCGTAGTCCTTTTTTCATTTGCCATGGTCGTCATCAAAAGGGGGGTCTCTCATCCGAGACTGTCGTTTAGATTTCATTGGTACTGTTTTTTACGTGGCGGGTCCCAAACCCAGCGCACAACCCTATGTAGGGGATATTTCGCCTTCTCACTTTAGCTCGCCTTCAAACGGATGTTCTTAGGCTACCCAGAGGATACTTGGTCAAAGACCGGAAGTCGGGAGCTGCTTGAGTCATATGTAAAAGAATCGTTTCTGTCCACTCCCAAGTGAATGGCGATCAGAGAACTTTCCTCACTTGCGTGAACTTCTACACATGACTCCATCCTCCAATTGTAAGTACTTACATTTTTTCTTGTAAACACTGTTAGGAAAAGCCCATAGGAGAATTTGGTAAACCCGGACTTTCTACTCACAGAGAAATGTTCCGAATTTTATTTCAAAATTTACAGTAAAGTTGCCCTTGCCAGCCACAAGTCGCTTTCTTTTTATTCAAAGTTATCATAAAAAAATGGTGGTGGTACTTGAAAAATTGTGTGTTCACGGGTTCCCAGCTTTAGACCGCATTAGCAAAAGGACTTGGCGACCAACTTATTCGGTTATATGAAACAAAATGGATTCAAAGGCACAATGCAGTTATCCAATTTACCGCAAAATTATCGTTGATCGTCAAAGTTCTGACAGAAATTAGTGAGAATTGAAACGCAGCCGTACGTACGGACAAAAGTTGCACTACTTACGAAACTGTTTGAATGGAGAAGCATTTGATTCGATAAGTAGCTTAGCGGTATGTGATAGGAACAACGCAAAAGCTTAGGGCCTATTGACCACGAGGTTCAAGGTCATGTGCGTCATGGGGGATAGACACTTCAAAGCACTGATGTCAATTGGGAGCAAAACCAAGGATACTGCTGAGGAAATAAAGAAAGTACTAAATTTCATACTTCAATTTGGTGCTCTACGTGTACTCGAGCGGGCGTTGGCAATCCACACTCTTGACAACGGATCGTATGTCTAATTCGTCACCGAGGCGTGTGTCCAACGCCTTCAGCCCGGACATTTTAACTGGAATGGATGAAAAGGACAAATTTCTACTACACAGACTCCACAAGGGTGAACGAGATACGCCAATGGCACAAAATTCTGAATTCGGATGGTTACTGTTTGACAACGCTGCCAATTTATAAAGCCCACCGGTGAAAATTTCAACTCATCCAAAAGTTTTAAGAACTCAAAGAATTACCCGGCCGCAAATTCTTCTCACCTGAAGAATCTATATGTAAGAAACGCACCGAACGTGTATCGGATGATCCATTGAAGAAAGACGACTTGATAAATGAATCAAGAGCAGCAACTATTCGAACATTACACCGCATGGAAAAAAGATTTGCAGCTAACGAACGACTTCACAAAGAGTTTTAAGGAGGAACTCAAATCGATGGCACACATTGAACCAGCTGAGACGACAACAGATAAAGTCTACATATTACATGCCACATCATACGTTGGTAAAGACCACAAGTCAAAAAACAAAACTACGAGTCGTTTTCAACACATCTATGAAGTCAACATGTGGGAATTTTTTAAATGATACCCTCATGGTAAGCCCACAGCTACAGCAAGATCTATTTTCTATTTTGGTTAGCTTTTGTACTCACCGTTTTGGAATCATAGCCGACATTGAAAAGATGTACTGCCAGGCTTATCTCGCCAAAGAGGACACGGATTATCAATGCATCTGGCGTTCATATTCAGCAGATTCAGTCCGTGATTTAAGGGTCACGTACACGTACAAAGTTGCTTCAGCATTGCAATTTGCCGTAAAGGCACTTCATCGAACTTCACTTAACGCTTCAAACGCAAGCAAGAAGTTATAAGGTCAGACTTTTATATGGATGACTTACTAACTTCAACCTCGCTTTACTTCAAAGAAAAACGTTTCCCGAGCACTCTAAAGTTGGGGTTGAACTACGCAAAGGTGGAACCAATTATCATTGTGATTGTCTTTCTATAGCACTGAATTTTGACGACATGCTTCCTCAACTTAAAATACGAACGTTTCTCTCCCACTCAAGGGGTTATATAAACTTAGAATTTTAAAAACATCGATATTTTTTATTTTATTTTCTTAATGTCCATATATTTAAGGATAGACACTGGAAATTTCATATGGTTCAGGTGAATATTTTGGAAGTTACACGAAAAATTTGAAAAGGGGTCTCAGAGTGTATGTAAAGTACATTCCAAACTTTTAACACGTTTATCTTAAAATGGTGTTTTCGAAGTCGGTGACCAACATTATCCAAAAACGGCTAAACCGATTAGTCTCAAATTTTAACACGAGCTTCCGAAATACATACTATGTAATGGGTTGTCAAAAAAGTCTTGCGGTATTTTTATTGAATTTTTTTATTGAAATTGAAATGAATTTTTGATGACTCATGCCCAGCTCTTGACCGATGCTACGGCTGCTACTATGCCGGTCTCTTTCGACCAATTCAGCGATTTTATCGCAATTTTCGACGACAGGCCTTCCGGAGCGTGGCGCATCTTCGACCACCTCTACACCAGAACGAAAACGTTGAAACCATCGTTGTGCGGTGGAAATGGAAACTGTATCGGGTCCATAAACTGCACAAATTTTATTGGCGGCTTGAGATGCATTTTTGTCTTTATCGTAGTAGTACTTGCTACATGTTTGCGACGCTATAACTCACGAACGACTTAAAAGAAAAGAAATCAATCAAACACGTGAAAATGAGCTTTCCAAAACGGTATAGCATGGCCCGATGCGACGAATAAAACTAGAACTACGCGCTTTCAGCGCCAACTAGCGCAAATACCGCAAGACTTTTTTGACAACCTATTAGATGTATTTGACAACAGGTTTGTAGAGAGGCATTAGCTAATGGATTCGGAAGTCCGCGGAGCTTAAGTTCATATTTTTTATGCTGTTATCTACGTCATTTTTAGCAATTGAATATTATACAATCTTTCTGGATAAGTTACGAATTTATCATGGGGAATCCGTTATCGGTCTAAGGGTTTATTATATAAATATTAATTGCACAGGTTTAATACTATATATCCATATCGGCTTAATGACCGCGTTGTAGTCAGTGCTGAGTTTGAAATTGTATTAAAAAGCCATTATAAATTTGCTGCTCTTATTATCATGCTAATTATTTTGCTTTATATACGTTTTTGTTTTTATTACATCATTATTTCTTTATGGTACCAAAATGTTATTTAATTTAATTGGCTGAGACATGTTTGTTCTTAGTGAAAATTGAACATGCTTACATTTTTGTTCAATATTAAACCAGCTACTTTAACCGTAAACTTCCTATTTTTTATACTCTCGCAACAAAGTTGCTAAGGAGAGTATTATAGTTTTGTTCACATAACGGTTGTTTGTAAGTCCTAAAACTAAAAGAGTCAGATATAGGGTTATATATACCAAAGTGATCAGGGTGACGAGTAGAGTTGAAATCCGGATGTCTGTCCGTCCGTCCGTCTGTCCGTCCGTCCGTGCAAGCTGTAACTTGAGTAAAAATTGAGATATCTTGATGAAACTTGGTACACGTATTTCTTGGCTCTATAAGAAGGTTAAGTTCGAAGATGGGCAAAATCGGCCCACTGCCACGCCCACAAAATGGCGGAAACCGAAAACCTATAAAGTGTCATAACTAAGCCATAAATAAATATATTAAAATAAAATTTGGCACAAAGGATCGCATTAGGGAGGGGCATATTTGGACGTAATTTTTTTGGAAAAGTGGGCGTGGCCCCGCCCCCCACTAAGTTTTTTGTACATATCTCGGAAACTACTATAGCTATGTCAACCAAACTCTACAGAGTCGTTTTCTTCAGATATTTCCATATACAGTTCAAAAATGGAAGAAATCGGATAATAACCACGCCCACCTCCCATACAAAGGTTATGTCCAAAACCACTAAAAGTGCGTTAACCGACTAACAAAAAACGTCAGAAACACTAAATTTTACGGAAGAAGTGGCAGACGGAAGCTGCACCCAGGCTTTTTTTAAAATTGAAAATGGGCGTGGCGCCGCCCACTTATGGACCAAGAACCATATCTCAGGAGCTACTAGACTGATTTCAATGAAATTCGGTATATAATATTTCTTAACACCTGATGACATGTACGAAATATGGGTGAAATCGGTTCACAACCACGCCTTCTTCCAATATAACGCTATTTTGAATTCCATCTGATGCCTTTTCTGTATAATACGAGTACATACATTAGGTACCAATGATGATAGCGGAATAAAACTTTACAAAAATACGGTGTTTGAAAAATATGTAAATGACGTATAATGAAATCTCGATTATCACTTTATCATGCGAGAGTATAAAATGTTCGGTGACACCCGAACTTAGCCCTTCCTTACTTGATAAATAAGAGTTCAATTTTTCAAGCAATTCGGAAAGGTATAATGCTTTAATTGTTAATTAATGTAAAGGTCTTCATGCCACACTTCATCGACTGCCTGAACCACATTAAGGAATATTGCTGAACAACACCCTCAGTACTCGATTGTCTTTCTTCGGAGTCCCCGAACGAACAATGGATAACAACTTCGTATATATGTATGTATGTACTTGTATATTATGTCAACCTTTTTCCTTGTCATTAAAATAAATAAAATCGGGGTAATATTTACGCTAGCAGCCACATACCAAAATTAGCATTTTCTAACATCCGATTGTCTTTGTGTCTTTAGTTAAAGATATTTTAAAAAATCCACTTCAATATTCACCATCAAGACCCATTATTTGATAACTGCAGTAACAAGCGAATCAAACGGAATGTTAAACATTTCGAAGCTTGTAAAGATGATCCAGCTAAATGTACGCTGCTAGCTCATGCCAGCTCCAATGGGCAGCTTTCATTTTGATTTGATGCATCCGACTACGCAATCGGAACGGCGCGGTGGCTAATAACACACTCCAACGGCTTTGTTTCTTGGCATACGACTCAAAAGTCATTTGTACACTCAGATTTAAAGGCGTTATCTTCATCCGAAACTTGTCAGTAGATACAGCCATTATTATCTGCGCTTTATTAAAGCCCTTACAAGGTCGATATCCAAAATGCGAGACTTCATGAAAGACATAGCAGTTAACATTCTTATCCACCGATTGAAACCTGATTGCATTGCATCAGACTCCAGCTATAATGGTAGTGCTGTCGCGGCACGACCACTCATTTCGGAGTTATTGTAATTTCAATTAGAATTATACTAGCTCTCTTGTGTCCGCAGTTCAAAAACAACAATTTGTCAAAAGTGTTTAAATTCATAGTGTCAAAAATGATCAGTAACAGTTATGTGTTTGCTTACTACTGTATATCTATTTATTGATTCATTGAGGAGTTTACTACTTCATTTCCTCATTCGCTTGTAATCCCTCAAAAAAATTATCCAGCAACGACTGATTCACTAAACCAAAGTTCCATTTCATATTTACATTACTGGAATCACAGATATTCATGTATAACCGACGAGAGTTAACATTCGCCTCCAAACATCTGCGCTCCGTCCAGGGCTCGCCTTGCATCAGTAGCTGTGATTGGTGGTCATAATACCAAAACTGATTACCCCCTTCGTAATGACATAGCCACAGCCAAATGAAAGCATTCGGTTCATTAGATTGTACTTCCAAACAATAATCCTTTTCCTGTTGCAGATGACGATGAAAAGTGAGTTGCCAGTTTTGTGTGTCAATTGGGTGTTTGAGATTCGATGAGCAGGGTCGTAGAACACCCATCGGATTCTCCACTGGAAGCAGCATTAGATCCAAGCAAAGTTGGGGAGCGGCAACGCTTTGTATGGCACCAGATGCGTAATTAGGCGGTGCGAATGGTGGATACTTCCTAACCAAATCTGGAGCTATGGTGTCGAGAAACCACTTAAAGGGCTTGCACTGAAGGCGTTCACGTAAAGCTCGTCTTTTGCTTACATCTCCCACATCAATTTGGACGAGCTCGGGATTGTACTTATAAAGTACATCTTGATATTCATCCAACCAAACTAATGCGACGCGCTTGAAATTCTGTGATAGTAAATATTAAGCATTCATTTTATGAAAAACAAAAAAATATGTGTTGTATACCTTTCCCTGATAATCGTCCGTACCATTAGTGTATTTGACGTCAAACTTTCCGTCACGGTAGAGGTGGCCAAATCGCGAACAGGGAACTTCCAATAAACGACCGCCGCACATCCAAATCTTAAAACTGAGTTCGAATTGCTCTCCCCCCCATACTTCCAAAGCCTCGTCGTAAGCACCTAAATGCCAGAAGAACTTCGCACCTATGGCAAAGAGTCCACCATTCATAACTGGATTATTGTGTGGGGCTGGAAGTGCCGCCTGCTCTTCAGGTAGCAGCGGTAATTCGACGTAAACGAAATTCCAATCGAATCCCCCCCGTGCAGGTGTCCCTTCTATATGCTCGAAGGTGTCGTAATCAATTATGTCTATATTCGGCGTGGTACTGGCTTGTGGATTGTCCACAATCGGTTGCAACAAGGGCGGCAACCAATTGTGCGTGGCCTCTACATGTGCGTCAAGGAATACCAACGCTTCCCCGGTCGCCAAACGCGCACCAGCAACACGCGCTCTTATTAATCCCTGATGTACCGATAGTTTCAGTATTTTCAGTTTCGTACCAAATTTTGTCAATAATTTCTGCTCTAGCGAGGCCTCGAAGGGTGGAGATGTGCTGAAATCGTCCACTAAAATGAGCTCGTGCAGCAGCTCGTGCGGTGTCCGGTTCCAAAGGCTGTGCAGCGTGCGCTGCAGCACCGATGGGTGTTCATTGCGATGCACTATAATTATACTCGTTTTGGGTAGCACTTTGTAGTAGGTCATGCTGAGACAACTGTTACATTAGAAAATTTACAAGCTTTTTAAATATTACTTAATTAAACGTACTATGACTAATATACTTACCGCGAGTGACGGAAATCGGGCACCGCTCGCTCAACTGAAATTTGTTCAGATAACAAAGCGTTGAAGCCGTAAACTTGCCAACTTGCAGCGACTACTTCCTTGTCATAGCCACTTGGTAAAGCTGCCGGCCGACCTTGCTCACCTATTCCCTCGCGCTCGGCATCGCGTGCTATAGCGACATAGTCGTGCCAATCTCGCCACTCCGCTCGCCCTCCATTTTCCGCCTTCGACAGCGTTTCTTGAACTCCATTTCGACGGGTATAAAGCTGATAAATACTAATCAAAATAACGCAGATCAAGAACACTTGAAGAAGTGTGTGTTTTCTATGGATTTTTATGCGAAGACCTGATAATTTGAGGAACATTATACTGGCAATGCTTTCAAGCAACTGCTTGTAATTATCTTAAGGTACTTACTTTTAGCCTAAAATGTGTTGTTTCAGCTTGAGTTATTTACATAGCAGCGCTGCTTAAATATTCTAAGCAATTCAGGAAGGGCGATTTTAAATAAATACTTGGGTAACTAATTATACGCCTTAAATACTCGACGATCAAAGCGTGGTGAATAAGCGAAAAGCTTTCAGTGTTCTTATATATTTGAAGGCCCTGGGTAAAGCTTGCGTGCTTTTAGGCACTTACCTTATCAGCTATGAGATAAATAAAAAGATATATGTATACTTTTTGGTATATATTTATTTTTTTTAAAATAAATTTAAGAAATAATTACATTGGCTGAGAGCTAATTAAATAAACAGCCAGATAAGATGGGGAAAACAGACTGCTTTCTTCAAAGAAAATGGTATTCCTTTAAACTATTCGAAGTGTGAATATTCTTATAAGGGGAACTCGTAAAAGATTAATTTATGTGTTACGGCAAAATCTTAAAACTGGCAGACGAAAAGTAAAGGAGAACTAATAATGCGAAATCATTAGAGAAAACATAGGTTAATACACATGGAAATTAAGGTAAGTCTGACTGTTTCACTTACCACCAAATAACTCTTTTTGAAAACAGAATTTGTTTGATTATTTTTTATTTAACAAAAATCAAGTTCATTAGTTGGCACATTGTTCGAAATACTAAAAGGTATTGATTATTTCAAAAATAGAGTTTTGAGTAAGAAGCGAAGAGAAAAGAAAGTTTATAAATTTCAAGTAATAACTCCATCTAATATGATTCCTTAAAAATGGCAAAACGTTAAGTTACAAATGCAATATCTCAAGAATTATCACATGTAAAAAGTTATGAATTATAACTGATAACTCTGTAACTGATGAACTGCTCATGTGCTGTTCACTTCCAGACCTAAGGACGAAGTTGGTGTCAGTATTTCGCAAAATACTTATTGAAAACAATCGAATGTATTTATTTCAAACCAACAGCATTAAATTCCTACGGAAAAGCACTATTTTCTCCCTAAGGTCCTATACACATTCACGAAAAGTAATATATGAAAGAAACTGATAAACGTTACATTACGAAAAATATAGGTCAATTCTAAACATACAGTGATTAGGTCATAACAATGCTATATATATGTATATCCCACTGATTGGATTTTAGTAAAATTTAGCAAACTATGTGTAGTTTGATCCAACATAAAAGATAGGATTTACATACATACGTATATAGATTATATTAAAAGAAAACAGAATATGCAAAGTGCTCAAAATTAGAAAAAAAATGGTAAAATGCCAAATGATAAATTGATTACAGTACTTTTTACCTTTATTAAGGAGTAATTACTGGTGATCCAAGTAGATGTTTTTCACTAGCCTTTTTTGACAGATCACGCGAGAGTCGTATCAAGATGTCTACATATTATTGTTGAGCATTGTTTGGCATTTCATAATAAGGACTAACGCTTGAACGACGATTACAAATCGCTCAACTTTATTACGAAAATTCACGTTCTATAAAGAAAGTATTTCGCGCGCCTCGCTGAACTTATGGTCAACATAACCAGTCCACTGAGCGTACTATTCGAAACACCATCATCCATCTTGAGACCCTGCATTTATTATTGGATAATATTCGACCGAGTAGACTACGTCCCGAACGAAGTGAAGAAAATATAGCAGCCGTAGCTGCGAGTGTACACGAAGACCGTGGAGAGTCGATTCGGCGTCGTTCGCTGCAACTTGGACTTTGCGAATTTTACGTCGAGATCTTAAATTGAACTGAAACCGCTCGACCTTCCCAAGCGACATCGCTTCGCTCTATAGGCTTTTGAAAAGTTCCAAGAAGATCCGACGTTTTGGAGCCAAATTTTGTTCAGTGATTTCTGGCTCAATGGGTAAGTAAACAAGCAAAATCGCCGCATTTGGGACAAAGGCAACGTGAAGACATTCAAGAGCTGCCAGTTCATTTAGAAAAAACAACGGTTTAATGTGGTTTATGGGTCGGTGGAGTCTTCAAAATGATGCCGGTGAGAACGTAACCATCATTTTGGTTTCAACAAAACGGCGCCCTTTTCCCACACAAGGCAACAATCAATGGATTTATTGAGAAAACACTTCGGTGAGCAGATAATTTCACGTATTGAGCTGGTCGATTGGCCATAAAGATCGTTTGATAACACACCGTTAGACTTTTTCCTTTGGGGATATGTAAAGTCTAAAGCCTATGCGGAAAATCCCGCTTCGATCCAGACCTTGTATCAAAATATCACGCGTTTTATTTGCCAACTACCAGCCGAAATGCTCGAAGGAGTCATAGAAAATAGGAGTAACCAGATGGATCATCCGCTACATTTGAAAAAGACAATCTCTAAAAAATAAATGCCAAAGAATGTTCTTTCGAATAATAATAAACATTCCCTTTAAAGTTAAAGTTTCTATGCTTTTTTTAAGTACGGAATCTTAAAATGGATCGCTCTTTATTTTCCATGCATTGAATAGTTTATCGTAATAGTTGTCAATCCATACTATAGCCACAGCAACGCGTGGCTGGATTAAATCATTCCAGAATATATGAATATTTGAAATTACAACGACACTGAATGTCTTTAAAAATCTTTAACAAAAAGGTAGGAATCTTCAAGCTCTTCTCTGTTCTTCCTTTCTCTTCATCCTGTCACATTGACATCATAGGCGTCATTGAAATCCTCAAGGATCTAATCACTAACGTATAATTGGCTTAGGAGTTGCTAATCAATGGGCCGCTGATCTCTTTAGAAAATGGATAAAACTGTACATATTGTTTAAAAGATTAGGTTATATACATATGTAGTACATATATTTATATTTCAAATAATAAAACATAATATAAATGAAACTGAGTTCCTTTGAAAAACCACAACACAAACTGCACGAATCCTATGAAGCTAAAGTCTGAACCATCGTTTGTCCTCCTCCAGTTCATCTTTTTACATTTTAATTGGCATCCTTGGAGTCGTTAGGTATCGCCGAAAATATCGGCTTCCCTAACATTAAATTGGCTAAGGAATTGCTCAGACCAGTCATTTATGCGCCGCTGATTTCTCTCACTCAATTCATCTTTGTAGCTGCCAACTATGCCACGACGCATAAATCTGCAACAAAATATTTAATCTTTATAAAACCGTTTTAATTTCTTCTTGCAGTACTTACTCAAAGTCGGTAGCCACAGTCCTTTGACCAGAACCTTTAATTATTTCCGTTGGATTCGTTTGATGATTTGCTTCGGATGTGAATAGCAGTTAATGGAATTTTTTAAATGTGTGTGGAATCAAAAAATATTCAAATGTAAATAACACTGCTTTACCTTTCATATTTTCGAATGACAGGTGCTTCAATAGCTTCTCCATCTGCTCTTCAGTCAAAGCGGGTTTCTCCAAAAACACATTCAAACGCTCCAAAACTCCCCGGAGATTGCGTTTCATTTCCTCAAAGGTGACGAAAAATAAATTCGGCTCGGTGCGCATTTGCCACATGGTGAAAACGTGAGGCCAAAAAGGAGTATAAGTTATATTAGCATTTAAGAAGTCATTAAAAAAATCGTCCTCGTCGCCTTGATAGGCGCCCTTGCCGCGTATAAAGTGACTGAAGGAGATCAAAACATCTTTCGGGTTGCGAGCACAGTAAATTAACTGACAACGGGCGTATGAATTACTATAAGTTGATTGTAATAGTTCTTTTTGTATTGAAAATTCACTTTACTCACCTTCACCTTCTTTTGCCAAATTTGGCGCGGCAATAAATGCGGTGGCAAATGAGATTTGATACATCGTGGCGATTTGAGCTGTTCAGCCAATGTTACGCTGTCTTCGTACCTTGGATCATATAACATACTGATGCTGGAAATGTGATGAAATATTACAATTTTTTAGTTGCATAATACATATACAAAAATTCACCTACTCCATGTAGACGCTGCGCTTTAGCAAATGCGCTCGACTCGCATCTTCATAGTCCAAGTTATTAAGTAGCAACCAAGCGGCTTCTTGCATCCAAGTTGTCCCACATTTCGGAAAGGTGACTATGAAGACATCATCATTTCTCACTTCGAACTGGTGAATTCGCGCAAAAAAGTCCTTAAATTTTGGGGGCGCTGTGAACCAAGTTGCAGCCCAATTCCATTTGAGGGGTATACAATCGCCATCAGTAGACACTCTAATTACTTCACGCCTTTTTGTACCAGTTATTGGATCATCGGGCATAGTTTTATTTGGTGCGATATGCAGCATTATCTAAAAAATGTGAAAACGATTCCTAAGAATGGACGAATTTTATTAGCATCTTATTTTGGAGGTAGTACACTCGAAGTATTTCTATATCCTGCACCGACCCAAGTAGCATGACAGCCGCATTTATTGATTTTTGATCACAGTCAAATTGAGGCACTTGGACTAATCTCAAAAAATATATACATATGTAGATATTAATAGTGATCTAGAAGAACGTTACTCTACGAAAACTTTATTTTAGTGAAGCTCGTCCGTTGGTCGTCAGAGTGTAATTATTTTTCGTGTCACCTTTCATTATCTTTGTTTATCTATTATTTAAATTACGTGAATGATAGCTATCCCAGATGCTTTGCCGACAAATGACAAAAGTAATTCCTGCGAATATTTAGTCAATGGCCTTCTTTACGTCAGCTAACAAATCTGCATCTCGTCCACCTAATATACCACACAATTTTGAAACATACACTAAGAAATTCCATATTCTACGTTTCTGTGGCACACTATTAATTTTTCCCCTGATGGTACTCGTATTAGCCCGATTCCGCCTTTTGTTCAATGCACCAACTGCGTCATATTATCTAGCATAATTTAAACGAAATCCAGTTTCGCATTGGTATAAGATTCTACAATAGCTCCAGTTTCATAGCTGGAGTTGTGTTTTAGAGACAAATCTCTCACTTTATAATCACCTTTTGTAACTATTCTTTATGGAGGATTTTATTATTTCTTGAAAATGTTCTCACAAATTTACTACATATATATGCAGTACAGCCGAGCGTTAGTTGCAAATTTCATTGTACCATGGGAGTAGGCGATAAGAAACTAACGAGTGCAGTATTTGCATGTATGTTGTGCCCGGCCTAGATTGTTTAATTAAGAATTCATATCAAGATCAACGCACTTGAGCTTTTATTCCCATTAATTACAGCACAATGCAATGGGTTACATAGTAGGGATGCACAATTTTCGAATTACTTTTTATAATTTCGAATATCATTTATTTTATTTAACAATGTTTGTAAATAAATCAAATATATAAAAAAGTCTGCAAAAAGTTGTGGAGCTCCTTTTATTCTTTTCTTTTCAAATCGAATTGAAAAACAGGAAAACCTGAAATGATAGTTAGTTCTTTTTGAAATTGAAGAATTTTATCAAATCTAAGTGTGAAACAGAGATTTAAAATATACTATCAAAATTGTTGCTTACAAAGTTAAATTTAAATAAAAAGGATTTCCGGTGGTTGTAATCAGATTACACTAACTCAAGAACTTGCGAAACTGCTTACATTCTAACCGATTTGTGGGAAAGCTTTGCACTTCCATATATTCATATATGAAGGTTACGTGAAATAACGGAGGTATTTAAAGATTATTAATCTTTATTCTCATCTTAAATAAAAGCCGTTGTGAATTTCTACATTAATTCGAATATACTTGAACAAATTATTCCCGCTTTTTGACGCACCCTTTACTAGGCGTTCCTCAATAATATTGTGAATGTATTTATACACGTCAATGAGGAGATCGACGCATTTTAGTAGCCTGAGTGCTTAAATACTATGCGATGGGTTTGTGTTCTAAGACCGAGCTTAACTCGTATATATGTATATATATTACCTTTCTCTCTAAAGGCTATATCACACTTCATCACGAATCTACTGATATTCTAATCGATTTGTGGGAAACCGGTGCTCTTACAAATATGTAGATCATATGAAGTAACGGTAGTATTTAAAGATTATTAATCTTTATTCTCATCTTAAACAAATGCCGTTTTGAATTTGAGCAATAGTTGAAACAGAATCTGAGCCCAAAACTTGCATAATTATACGGGTATGTTCAGTGCTTATGACAAGATATCACAATTTTAGACAGAAGACTAATGGTATTGTTACGCAGAGATGCTTGATCAATTTGCAATGGAGAAAAAGACGACGAAACGCTACGAAATCGTAAAATATTTGAATGTTATGACAACTTAAGCAAATACCAATTGAACTTCCATACACGTAAATTAAGAAAAAAACATGCTCGGACTTCGAAAATGTTTAAAAATTTGTAAAGAACCTATAAAGTGGATCAAAACAACTCGGAGACATATATGTATTATATTTTCGTTTCGACTTGCATATATGTACATATCGTCACCTGAAATGCAAAATAACGTATCATCAAGAATTTCGAAATTGAGAGTCTCATTGATTACGCTTCACTACTTCAAATTACATACATAATATTACATATGTTCAACATTTCCTGGTTCTGCGGTCAGATATAAACCAATTTTAACTAATATTAAAATTTTGTTTCACTCATGTGCCATTTTATTTCGTGTTTCATTCATGCCACTATAAATTTCCGAAAATTTTGTTACGTTATTTTGCATTTCAGGTGACGATATGTGATATTAGTATTTTCATTTGCTCAGCTTATAAATTGTCTTACTTAATCAATCGATTGGGTATAAAAACTTCAAGTTGAACTCTTAATATGCCCACGTGAATGTTATGCACAATGTTATGTATTTAAATAATCAGTTGCGAAATTATTATAGATTTCGTAGCGTTAACAACACTGCATCCCATTTATAATTACTCGCATAAATACTCGCAATACAGGGTTTGTCCGGAAAGTAATAGGACTGAGTCGATTTAAAAAAATTATTGAACCAATCGTTACAATTCTTAAAACACTTTCAAAATAGGATCCTTCTGCGTCGATGCAATGATGCCAGCGCGATTTCCAAGCATTGAGGGCATCACGGAAGTCATTTTCCGGAATTGCCCTAAGAGCCGAGGTGCATGCTGCTTGGATCCCATTTCACCGGCCTTTTCAGGCAAGGAAACAAAAACACGGGGCTGTAGGGCGGCTGCGGAAGCGTTGGGATGCCGGCCTTGGTTAGGTAGCTATTTACAAGAAAGGCGATGTGAGCCGCGGCAACTTCCAAGCGGCTGCGATGTCTTGTCGGACCCGATTGACCCTTCGTTTGAGTCTCTTGAGGATTTTCACTTAAAACTTGGCGTTGGCGGGTTTTCCAGGGGGAACAAATTCATGGTGAATGATGCCTTTGATGTCAAAAAATATAATGACCATCGTTTTCACTTTGGAATCGGTCATTCTTCCGGTCTTCATCAGCGACCTCTTCCTGATTCTCCCAAAAGACTTGGTGCCACCGAAATACACCATTTCTTGCATCTGGGTAAATCTGCTTGATCATATCAAACGTCTCTGTCGCAGATTTACCGAGTTTCACACAGAACTTAATCGCATCTAAAGAACTTTGCATTTTCGGCTTGCACCACTCACAGAAACAGGTCGCGCGAAAATGTTTGTCCTGACTCTCCAGATGCTCGGACACAACTGACCAGCTGCTCGTTCGTTAGCTAGGAACGCCCTCTACCGAATCCAGTCGGTGCGCACGCTATGAAGTACAGTCGTCGCGGAACAAAATCAGTCCTATTACTTTCCGGACAAACCCTGTAAGTCAAAAAGAGATAAGATAACCACTTGTTTGTTCAGCTTACCCAACACAGAGTGCAATGGAAGCTCACCCCACGCAAGGCACTGTTGCCACTGATATTTGTTTTGGGTATGGGTTTTACTTAGTATTTTTTGGTTATACAACTTAAAATATTTGTGAAAGTACGATGACAAATCGAACAAATTTGCCACTTGTTGTTGCAGCCGTCAAAAGAAATGGAAAACTAGAAGATATAGTGCCGCTTGCCCCGCTCGTTGTGACGAGTGTATGTTTTTAAAAATTACAGAGAATTATTGTATGTTTCATAACAAGTGAATTAAAAAATATCCCGCCAACCAAAGTTACATTTTTTTGGCAAAATCCTTTTTGATACTCTAACAACCAGTTGCTACAGAGTATTATTATTACAGTTTAGACATAGGATTATATATATATATATATAAATGATCAGGGGGACGAGAAAAGTTGAGATCCGGGTGACTGTCTGTCTCTTCGTCCGTCCGTCCGGCAGTGCAAGCTGTAACTTGAGTAAAAATTGGGATATCTCGATAACTTGCTATATGGGTTCTTTAGCACAAAAAGAAATTCGAGTTCGTAGATGAGCGTAATCAAACCACTACCACGCCCACCAAACGCCATTAAAGTAAACTTATAAAGTGCCATATGTAAGCACTAAAATAACATATGGAACTGTAATTTGGTACAGAGGATTGCTGGAGCAAGGGACACCTGTTGGCTGAAAAGTTTTAAAAACATAGACGTGCTATAGGCAAATTCGCTAATTGCAATTCTTATAAGAACTGTTACCGACAGGGTGAAAATGGATGAAGTCGAATGATAACCCCATAAACCGCTACTGTGAAAAACTACTTAATTCGCCATAAATCTATAACTAAATACACTAGATATATTTAATCACACCTCCGAGATGATATGAGAGAGCTTTAAAGGAACCGATACACAAATTGAAAGCTGGGCGTGGCACCGCCCACTTATATGTAAAATGGCATCAAATCCTACTAAAATGAAAAAACACATTATAAATCGTAGACGTGCGGATGACATACTTTATTGCAATGTATTATAAAGTAGTAAGTTCGTGTATTGAATAGAAAAATATCAGAAAAGAAAACGATGTGGGCCAAGTTTTGAGAATCTTTCAAGAAGTTCTTCTGCAGTGAATTCAATGTCATGATGCGTTTGCAGCAACGCCTGGCCGATCAATCTATCTTGAAGCACGTCTTCAGTTACATTTTCATGTGGCGAAATGTCGTCACAGGAAGTGTGCAGAATATGCAAAGTAAACTATGAATTATGTGGTGTAGGTCTACATCGCAGTTCTTCAACGTTTTCAATGCAGTAGTCGATAACTCGTTGTCTTTTTATTTTTGCTTCTGCCTCCAAATGCACTGCCAGTGGTCAGGTTCACCTTTGAGCTTCAAACGTCGCACGACGTTGTCATTATCCAAGAGACCTTTGAATCTATCTACGAAGCAGTCAATAAGATTTTCCATTTCTTTGGTTTTCTGGTAGCAGCAAACTCAATTGAAATCTATCCAATACTTCTTTAGAAAAGCGCGTCTTCAAATCTTGTATCGATTGTATCCAACAGAGGAATGTACCCTGAAACCCTGTAGTTTTCTTCGCAAGCTCTCACAAAGAAATTTCCGCGTTTTATTTGTTAGCCGCAGATTCTTGGTTTTTCTTCGTCAACTTTCAGTTCTGCTGCCATTTTTTTCGTGTCTGAATAAATTGATCGAAAATGTTTCTCAGCTTTTTGTCTTCGATTTCGGAACATTACAAACAGCGTATCTATCATATTTGATGCCTTTGCCAGATCGAATGAATGAAAAATTTCCCCATTCCCCCTTCTGAATCGTTTTATTGTTGGTTGGTAACGAGGTGAAAAAAGAGCAGACAAGATTGCAATATCAAGAATTGTGAGGAAATCAGGTTGTCATCTTACAAATATTGGAAGAATCTTTTCCAAAGTCTTCAGAGGCGAAAATAAGATATAAAATGTTTGTTCGCCTTCAAATAAAAAAATTATGGATCGCGATATTTTCTCAAAGTTACTAACAAAGGAGGAGAAAAAAGACTGGAATAGTTTTAAGGTAGTAGTGCAAAATTTTCATGGAAACCAGCTGATCACTGGCATGACAAATTTATCCGGCATCGGATGTAGAATGTCTCTAAAAGTACATGGTACACTTTCATTTATCAAAGTATACACAAAAAATTCATGAAAAAAAAACGATTTTGCCATTATGGATACACACATGGAAGTACGCTCCTGTCTACTCTAATTGAATTACGACATAACTTGTTTAAAGTTGAATTATGATTTTTATTGAGTTGAATTTTTCCATTTTTTTTATACATTAAAGAAATTACAGAACATTTTTTATTTTTATTCTTGCTTTAAGGAATAAAAGCAACAAATGGAAAACGGTATGTATAACTCATGTGCAAAAATGCTGTTGACCGGTTTTATATATGGTATAACGTTGTGGACGGTTTCACGTACACACTTTATTATAAACATTGTCAACGCCAAGATGTAATGCTTACTGATGTGCTCTACTATTGAGCAGGGCCAGGGCATCATGGGAAATTTTCACACTTTCGAAGATGATTTAAAACTCGAAGGATTTTCAGAAGAAATAAAGGTGCGCTAAAAACAGCAGGAGCAGCACGACTCTGGTATTATCGAATATGTAACCACCAACAATATGGTAGACGTATCCAAAATACATGCTATATGTAAACAAAAGGTTAGAGTATTGGACCAAAATTAAGGATTCAACTATATAATGTAATTATTTTGGTCACGGCCCCTAATGAAGGTGGGAAGCAAAAAAACACAAACCAAGACCACTTTTCCATCTCATCCAGTCTAAGATACTAATTTATTTTTGTAATCCTCGAAATCAAGTGGATTTTTCAATACAATTTGACGACAGAAATTTAAATTCATAGTCATATCTTTCTGCCAGAGCGGTACTATTACTATATCGAGGTGATATTAAAGAGGTGGTTACACTTAATACATTTGTAGTAAAAATATTTGTGTCAACCGTGGAAGAGTTACAAATCATTAGAGTAGTTTTAGTTGTAGATTGGGATGGTCACTAGGATTTGGTTGCTTTGAAGTGCTTTTATAAGGAATTTAACTTATACTTTGTTAGATAAATATACCGAAGACATTGCGAATTGCGGGTTGAGGTAAATGTAAGGTAAAGTACTTTTTCTATATTAAAAAAGTGTTTGAACTAGAAAGATCCAAAAATTACGCCTTAGCTATAAATACAGTTCTCTTTTATTCGCTTCTGTCCAGGTATATTATTTTATTAAGAATATCCAAACCTGTTATCGTCCCCGTCATAAAGTTTCACTATCCCATATATTTATTGAAATGCTCGGAGTTTGAACATCACAAACAATTTATTTCTAATTACCACAACAAAGCAACCAATTAGGGCAATTCTTAACGCTACAAAAAGTTAGAGTTCATGTCAAGAATTTACTGCATTTGGTTGTTCCCTGATTTCCGCTAAACATTTTTTAATTCCATTTTTATTTTTTTTTTTCTTATTCCAATTTAGTTTTTCCTTTTTGATATTGAAAAACTTGAAGTCACTGATTTAAACATTCTTCATTATGTTCCAAATCGCTAGCATTTCAGCTACTGAGGAGGCGCTGCAACTGCATCAGAAATATACCGAAATCCGACTACTCACGCGGCGGCACGTAAAGAAGGCGAACAGTGAAACGATTAATGTGTTGCAATTAATCACATTGGCAACACTGATCGCTACGCCGCTATGCTCACTAGGTGGCTGTAGTGACGCAGCAAAGGCGGTTGCACAAGATGCAACTAGAGAAATATCTGTATGTTACTACCCTGTAGGGAATTGCGGCAGTTCATAGTCTAGATGTTATATTACATTTATAGTTGCGAAATTTGCAATGTTTCGAAGGAGTCAAAATTTCTAAGTATCATGCCTCGGACGAAGTATTCTAAGGATTAGAAGTTCATCATTCAAAGTTTGAATGTGTCTGCCGATGATCTAAATATATATATATTTAGGGCCTTGCCTCTCCGCTGAGGTGCGCGGCCGTTCGTCACACAGCGTTCGGCTCTCAATTCTCGGCCATGTTTATTCATGAGTGTTGTTTATTCCCACATTTTGTCGACTCATTCCGATTCTATCAAACAGAGTATTAACCAGCATAATTCATGTAGTATTTCATAATTTCCTTAAATAATAGGAATGGTTTTGCAGCGTTATGTGTGGCATGCAACGCGCATTTTCTAAAGTACCGAAATACTACATGGATGTTTTCATGTACTTTTACCACCTTGCAGCAGGGTGTTTCACACATGAGTCACCACAAATTTCCTTACTTCACCCTCACCTTGAAAGTGTTTTCTTCTAATGCGGATATGCTCAACCGTCCCTTACACTAGGCACATAAAGATATACGTATTTACTAGCTTATGGGAAGATATTGAACATCTTTAAGGCGTTTTGATGGATGTTGCTACATGCGGCAATGCGAGAGACTGCATGTAATCAGTTCGGCTTGAAAATGCAACATATGCGCCTTGAAGGTGGTGGATGCGTGGTAAGTGTGTGCCACATATGGATATGTATTTAATGCCGCAAGGAACACTGCAAAGTTTTCGTCTACTATGTGGGGGTGCAACTGCTGAAGTTGGAGGGCGACGTGCTGTGGCCCACGTCGAACTAATCCTCAGCAATCACCTCAAAAGTCATCAAACATCATCAATTTAATCATTGCAATCAGCGAAGGACGAAGTAACGGATGTTAGAGTGGAGTGACTGAACGGGATTGACGGGGTCGTCGTGACGCCTTAACTGCACATGAGCCTAACATTTCCTTCCTGTATAGGGTGGGCAGTCTTTACGCCCACACATGCAGTGGTCAGTGGTTGGAGCCCTGGCAAATCCGATGAAAAATTGCAAGTCAATTCCTATAAGGCAAACAAGTGTTGATGCACGTACTTACATTGTATAGTACATATGTATATACATATGTAAAATATGTGGGTGAGTATGAGATGGGCTCGTAACCTCGTTCCACCTAGTTGACTACCATTGTACATTGGCAAGGCGGCAAATCGAGTGGGAACAAGAATATAATTAAGCAACGCGACACAACCGCCAGCCACCCATCTCATTTGCACGCACACTAACAAACATGCATTAAGCAAGTGATGCGCTTTTGTTGGAGTTAGAAAAATACGTGAGTGGCATAATTGCCTACGGAATGCTGGCAAGTGTCTGTTGGCCACCTCGGATAGAAAAAGGATATTTAATCGAATTTCGACAGCTATTTCTTATTAATATTTTTTCCGCAAGAGCTTTTATATTCAATGCAGCTAGGTATATTCATTTTATTGATTTCTTTTCCCAAAAACCAAAATTGTGGTTCTTGACATTTATATGTAATTAATTTGCCGTGGTTTAAGATGTCAAACACACTTTGGAATGGAAAATGTAAACCGATCAAGGAGAGTAAGGTCCATATTTATTCAACAGCAGCGATGATGTCAAATCTATGACTTGCATATATTGCTTAGTCTCTTAACGGTACCCGAGTCACGACATTTGTACTCGTATCATAGCATTTCTTCGTCCATTAAACAAAAAAATGTATCATATCATTTTAAAGAACACGAAATGTCGGAAAGAAATTCGTAATGTGTTTCCGTCTCTTATATTTAACTTGAAAAATAATTCATAGATACTATATCTTGCCGAGAAACTTGTTTATCTTGGCGCTCGATTATTTGATATTAAGTCATACTTCTCATCGATCCTCAATCACCTAAAATTCAAAAATATTTTATTTAACTCTGAAAACAATTAAGGAAGAATTATCTCCTGAAAAAAGTTATCACTCTACTATAAAAAAGTGAGTTTCAAAATATCAAAATTTAAGATTGAATATATCTAAGTATCTGCAATGTATATATTTATGACTTTCTGCGAATCTAACAAAAATATCGCCCACATCCTATATTCACAAACTACATTCCGATAAACGCGTCTGAAATTCATGCGGAAGTGAGCAGTAGGTCTTCTGACAAATTATAGCAATACGAATATGTTGAGCTTCAGTATTCTAAAAAAAGTCTCTGTTCATATTTAAAAAGGTTTGTAATTTTTTTAAAGAGTTAATATAACCAGTAACCTGTATAGGGTTGTGTACATATAGTATAAATGATCGGGATGACGAGTTGAATTCCGAGTCACTGTCTTTCTGTCCGCCCGTCTGGGCAAGTGGTAGCTTGAGTAAAAATTTAAAATGGGCGAAATTAGACTACAAACACACCTACTTCCCATACAACACAATTTTAAGTTCTATCTGTATCTTTAACTTTCCTATACCCAAATCAAGAACCAAACAATGTATTCGGATACAACTTTACACGAATAGTGATTAAAGCCACTGACTAAAAATGTCCAAGTCCTGTCAGATATTCTATTGAAATTCGGAAAAAGAAAATCCTCGAAATCGCGAGAGTTTAAAATATTCGGTTACATCCAAACTTAGCCCTTCAGTACTCGTTGTACGTAGAATTATTTCTGGAACAGTCATCGCTGTTTAAGTAGTACCGAAAAATACTATTTGGTATTCTTTAACCAATAGACCAGATCCGATGATATTGTGCATTTCTGCAGTTAGGGATGACACGAGTATTCAATAAGTTCAATTATATATGATACATTTGTTCAAGAACACCTATTGAAGCCTCATGGGTTTAGCGATGCTTAGGTAAATGTTTTGGTGATAATGTAACTATGGTTTGTACCAGAGTAGGAATCAAATATTTTCCTAAAGTGAGCTAAGATTAAGCTAAAAAAGGCGTTGAAAATCCCATGATACTAAAATACCAAAAGTAGATACGTTTTCACTTAATCAACATCGTACCTAAACAAACGTTCTAAAAATCGCAGAAAAGAGAACTTTTCCCAAATAAAAGATTGTGAATTTTATTCACTTCTTCGCAAAGATGAAGTGACAACTCCGTATATGCAGAAAACTAATACGAAATAGACCCTAAAAACTGGTACTAGCCACCGAAACATTGTTAAATATTGATTTGGAAGAAGGTGGAACTGGAGAAAAGAATTACTTGTTGAACTGTGTTACTTGTATCACAAATCTGGTAATATAAATATAATATATGTATATTATAATATACACATATATGCGTACAATTCTGGCAAATTAACAAATTTTTGCTTTCATACAAGCTATGCATATACATTGTATATACTAAATATACAAATACATAAGTAATTAAAAAGAGATTTTTATGTTTAACATACAAAAGTATATTAGTGAAGAGCACATTAAACATATCCTACAAAGGTAGGTGCAAACATGACTCACTCCGGCGGGGGACTGTCAGCGAGCGCTGCGCTTAACTGTTAGAAAAGTATCTGCACACATTCAATTTCCGGTTAATTGTGCTGTCTGCAACTAACGAGTCTGATGTCTGTGCGTGGCTGCATCCGTTTCCGTTTCCGCTGCTTTGAGCAGCAAATCGACTAACTCTTAACTTTTCATTCAGCTCTTTATTTTCAGCAGTTCAAATAAGCACACGACAGGTAACTCAGATTAAATTGATGTATGAGAGTGAGGAATGAAAGAAAAACTAAAAATAACTTTATCGAAAGCTCACATCATAGATGCACTGGAATTGTGGGGGTGAATATTGAAAAACTACTTTAACATAAGTAAGGAAGGCTAAGTTCGGGTCTAACCGAATATTTTATACTCAAGCAATTTCCAACGCCTTGGAGTTACTTTCAGGAGTTCTTAACAACCACCAAAAAAACAAAATGGAAAATATTATATTACAGAGGTCCACATCTGAGAAGTTTAGCTATGGGCGCGAGCAAACAGGTATAGCAAGTCCCTGCACGATATCTTAGTTTTCACTAAAGCTAAATTTGTTAATCTTCTTTCGTTCTATTATTCATCATAACCGGCAATATTGACAGATGATCTTGATTCTGACTGGTCTAAATTGATAGGAAGAATAAATAAAATAAAACCCACATCCCTGAAGAGATGTGTAGTTCCGTGTTGTCATTCTAATTTTCCAAAGCAAATGGGAGGATGGAGTCATGTGTAGAAGTTCACGCAAATGATAAAAGTTCTCTAATTCACTTGGGAGTGGCCAGAAATGATTATTTTACATATGGCTCAAGCAGCTCCCGACTTCCGGTCTTTTACTAAGTATCCTCTGGGTAGCCTAAGAACATTCGTTTGAAAGCGAACTAAAGTGAAAAGGCTAAATATCCCCTCCACAGGGTTATGCGCTGGGTTTTGAAAACTAATCGGCAGCCTCGGATGTGCATCAGCTTCTTTGTAAAAAATGGTAGGACGAAAGCATGCCCAACGATTGGAATTTAAGTGTGCTCTGCCCAAACCACAAAAAGGGATACCCCACAATCTGTGCCAACTACCGTGGAATAAGCCTCCTCAACATGGCGTATAAGGTTCTATCGAGAGTATTGTGTGAAAGATTAAAGCCCACCGTCAAAAAACTGATTGAACTTTATCAGTTTGGCTTTAGGCCTGGCGAATCAACAACTGACCAGATATTTACCATGCGCCAAATCTTTGAATAAACCAGTGAAAAGAGAATCGATAGGCACCACATCTTCGTTGATTTCAAAGCTGCTTTTAACAGCACGAAAAGGAGCTGCTTTTATGCCGCGATGTCTGATTTTGGTTTCCACGCAAAATTAATATGGCTGTGTAAACTGACGTTAAGCTACACCAAAAGCTCCATCAGGATCGGGAAGAACCTCCCCGAGCCGTTCGATACCAAACGAGGTTTCAGACAAGGCGACTCTCCATCGTGAGACTTATTCAATCTGCTTCTGGAGAAAATAGTTTGAGCTGCAGAACTTAATCGAGCAGGTTCAATCTTTTATAAGGGTGTACAGCTGCTGTCAAACAAACAGTCGTCATTACTTTGAAGTCGTAGATAATTTCGTCTAGCCTACAACCAGTATAAACACCACCAACAATCTCAGCCTGGAAATCCAACGCAGGATTACTCTTGCCAACAGGTGCTACTTCGGACTGAGTAGGCAATTGAGAAGTAAAGTTCTCTCTCGACGAACAAAAACCAAACTCTATAAGTCACTCATTATTCCCGTCCTGCTATATGGTACAGAGGCTTGGACGATGACAACATCTGATGAATCGACGTTGCGAGTTTGCGAAAGAATCGTTCTGCGAATGGCATTCGATGGAACGATGAACTCTATGAGATATATGAGGACATTGACATAGTTCAGCGAATTAAAAGACAGCGGCTACGCTGGCTAGGTCATGTTGTCCGAATGGACGAAAACACTCCAGCTCTGAAAATATTCGACGTAGTACTCGCCGTGGGAGTACTAGGGGGAAGAGGAAGACCTCCACTCCCTTGGAAGGACCAGGTAGAGAAGGACCTGGCTTCGCTTGAAATCTCCAATTGGCGCCACGTAGCGAAAAGAAGAAATGACTGGCGCGCTGTTGTTAACTCGGCTATAATCGCGTAAGCGGTGTCTACGCCGGTAAAGAAGAAAAATAATGTTTTCTTTATTGAAGAGGCGCAGAAGAAGAACAAATAATTTTGAAGTCAAGAACAGCATGAATATTGGGTCTTTTGCAAATAACTTATTATTGATTTCGCAGCATCTTATTCTCGTAGAAAATCAAAGATGGTGAGTTTGTGAATCGCCCTAATTAATACTATAAAAATAAATAATCAACTTATCTATAGAGTGTTCCAGTTTTGTGTGATGTGATTTCATCACATAAACTTCTTTAAGTGAGCCATTTTAATCAAATCATTGCCGCTTTCTCTACGAATTAAATAAACAAACCGGCGACTGCGTTAAAACGCTCTCAATAATCGAAATCAGCACGCCAATCCACCCATAATAATGGCCACTTATCAAGGCGATCAACAGAGCCAAGTGCTTTGAGGCGCAATGCTCCAGGGCCACTCAGCGAAGCGCTTCCGCTGGCAACAAAAAAGGCATCCCCCTCCGCACGATTTTGGTCCTTTTAATCGTTTAAGCAAACACATTAAAATGGAATTTTTAGTTACCACTGAGCAGATTCAGGGAGCCAGGAAGGAGGGCTCTTGACAGTTACCAACCCCAAGTGCGCGTTTACCCCCAAACACAACGCAGACACACACACATATGCAAAAAGCACACATCCAAATGTGAAGCCAAGCAAATAGCGAACGCATTTTTCATTGACATTTTTATTTGTTTTTGTTGCATATCATGACGCGAATTCGGCTGCTCCGCTGGAGTTTGGAAATCTCACTTTGTACCCGCGCCAGTGTTGCGTCAGTTTTGCCCAAAGGGGTCGTTTACGCGCTTGTTATTGGAATGGGCGAGAATCCGTTAGTAAATACTTGCATTCATCCAGCTAAATATATGTACATATATGTATACATATACCATACCTATACACTTACGTACATATTTGTGAGCAGATGCTATTGTATACTGTATTTTTCTGTCCATTGGAAGTTTTATAAAGAACTCAGTACACTTATACATATGTATATATATATAAATGAAATGAATGTTCAGCACTTTGCGTAGAAGCAAGATCTGTGTATTTTAAAATATTTGAATATTTTCAAAAGAAGATAAACAGTATGCGAATATTTACAGCAATTATATCCACCTAAAAGTGAGCTTTAAGTCAAAAAAAATAATTGATGATTTAAAATTTCTAAACTGGCCCTTCTTGAATGTTTCTACAAACACACTTATTGGCTTTATCTCTCTAAGAAATTACAAAAAGTTTCAAACAAATTTAAAGTAAAAATTTTCAATCGGTATTGGTATTGGTACCTTGGTATTAACCCTAGCTCTGGGTTGATATCACATATAAATCAATAATAATTCTTTCTCAATTGTTCTCAATTTTTAAATAGTTGCAAAAAATTTCCGGATGACTCCCTATCATCGGGACTATTTCTGAGCGATAGTCTAAATTAAAATAATATTAGCAATATTTTGATTTAGACTGTAGAAGAAAACTTATCATTCTCATTGTAGGAAGATGATATGGTACGAAACGCTCTTACTTTTCAATATAATATCTTTTAAGGGGGTAGTCTCATGTACAACGCATACATTTTACCACTTTTTAGGAAAATTTTTTTTATGCGACAACAAAGTTCAATCATTTTAATTATTTAATATATTTTTATTTGTATTTTGAAAGGTACAAAAAAAAAATTTTTTCGTTTTTTTACATTTTTAATATATATGTATATATTTTTTTTAAATCAAATTAGTCCCCAACAAAAAAAGTAGTTCACTGGTCATGGTGATAGCGGCTGTTCACGTTGTCTGAAATAAAAAAATCGAATGGATTATTATTCAGTAGTTCTGCGGTTATCGTCCCTACCAAATATAATCAATTTCATTAAAAAAAATGTCGAACTTCAAAAAAAAGTCACGAAAATCTTGTTTTTCTTCGTTAAAAATCGTTTAAAAAAATATGAAAATATTTTCGAAAATAAACAATTCTGCTAGGGACGGTAACAATAAATAAGTAGAAGAACATATGTAAATTTTAAAGCAATCGGTTGAATACCTTTTTTTTTAGGACCATGAGAGTTTCAGAAAATGATGATTCGAGAAAAATGAGTTTAAAGTTTCAAGAGAAGAATTTTCGTGTCATTGCGCCTGATAGACAGTCACTTACGACACGTCGGCGACTATGAGCTGTAACTTATCAAATACTATGAATTTCGGTTTGAGTTTTCCACAGCATGTTTTCAATAAGTTTTACTGTCAAAATAAAAAAAAAATCGATTTTTGGAAGTGATTACATGAGAATACCCCCTTAAAAAGGTGACCGAATTTAGTATGTAAATTAAAGTCCTTGCGGAACTACATATATCGAGTTCAATATTTTCCATTTTACAAACTATCACATTGTCATTGGCGCTTTTCTCATTTAGAGGTACGAACCGTTCTTGTTTTCAAATTTTACTCCGCCAGTGCGTTTTGACGTCCTTCTTCTAAGTATGAAGATCAGTAGATTACTGGAAAGTCTATTTCTTATAGCAAATGGGGCAGTGCGCTAATAGTTCCAAGTTCAATCAATTTTCTATCGACTGCCCAAGTTTAATCGAGTTTCAACGTAACTTAGATGCCCTGAAAACGAATACCACGGAACTTACAATCACCGTTGATATTCTGCCTCAGATATCTAAAAAAAAACCTTCACGAAATATTGGACATGCTGAAACCGATGGCACAGTGAGTGTCGTGTTTGATTACTTCAGACAACAAGAGTAGTCGAAGTCGTTAACCTTTCCCATGAACCTGCTAGAAAGTAGGCGAAAACGAGAAATAAGTATTGATGCTTCCTATATTTTCGTTTTGTAGGACAAGTAGTTATCGGACCGCCGTCATATGAATCTAAGAATTATAGTATATCTCAATGAATATGGTGAAAGAAGGTACCCTTCTTCAGTGTGTTTTTCGATTGAAATCGATTATTTATAAACAGTCAACATCTATCTTCCTTCAAGCAACTAGTATTAACCCGTTGTCTAGAATTCGCTTCTTTATTTTTAGGTAAACGACTCATAAAAGAGCAACAAACATTTTTTCAAAATATGTCACAAATCAAACTCCACTCCGAATGTAGCGAATGAATCATGAAAATAACACTTAATCCTCCAAACGTTGTCAAACTTCAATTTATAGTTCAACACCCTCAGCGAACCGAACGCAGACAAGCAAACCACATCAGAATCATAAACAATCGTTTCATTGTCGTTACACAGGCATCAGGTGGGGTGAAATTCGCAATAACCTTGAAAACTGTTCATCAAAGTGGCCACGCACGAAAAGAGTACGAACAAACTCCGGAGACGTGGACAGAAATCGTAAAAAATATTAAATTCAACTACTATTGAGGGAGAAAACTTTTTGCTTGGGCTGCGCGCCTGCATGTAGGCAATGAATTTTATTTTACATCCGAAACTTTTTGTAATTCCTTAAACGATTTTCTTAAACAGAGGAAAAATAAAGGAAATTCGGTATTCCTTTGGGGATTACGCGCAGCTTATGCAATTGTTGTACATGTCGCTCATACCTCACCTATACTCACCATTCTACGCTCTACAACAACCCTCTGTTGAATTGCCTCAATTTATGCAATGCTTTCGCAGTTTGCTGGAACTTATGAACAAACGTCTGCGCCGCAGCTGCATTGACTGGCGGCACGTACGAGCTATTGAAAAGCCGACGCACACAGCCGAACTCCGGCCGTAGTGGCTGCTTCAGTGCCGGCTTTTTGGGAATTTTGCATGGACATTTTTTTACTACAACTCACATGCCGGCAAGGATGACAGTGGGCCCGGCAGATACCAAAACCATCCCCTCGGTACGCTGGGCAAATAAACCTTCGCCTGCTTTGGTATTTGTTCTTCGCAGCTTTTTGCATTCGATTGTTTAAGGGCTGCTCTTCAGCACAACCCCTCCGCTTAGTTGCACTGCCTCGAACAAATCGCCAGTCGCTTGGAGTGGGTCACAATCACAATTTCGACTCCCTTTGGGTTTTCCCAAAAAAGAAATTGCGCCCATAACGCCACATGTTCGACTTCGCCGGCTAATGCAAATGCACTTTTCCCCCATTGGATATAGAAGGTTCGCCGCTGTGCTTTCCTCATTTGCGTTTGCTTGGGGTTAAATGTGTTAGAATCTCGACACTCGGTGTTTAACCCCCAAAAACGATGTACCGCACGGTGTTTACTCATAGATTTGTATCTATTCTATTGTGCGGATGCATTAATCTCGTTTGATGAGGCGCAAAGTTGTGGAATTTATTGCGTTGCTTTCGGAAAAGTTAAGTGGATTTGAAGAAAATTAATGACTTCAAATGATTGCATTACAATTTGACTGGAGAAGGTGGATAGTCTGTAATAATTTGAAATGCCAACCCTCACCTTGGATGACTTGAGCCACAGCTATTTCAAAATGAAACATAATTTATCGGTAAAGCTAATACGATGAAAGGTAGCAAACACCTAACAGTGCTTGATCTTCTTTCAAAGAGTTAAATATTTAGATTTCAATCCAATAAAACTGGATAAAATTTCACTAGAAAGCTTCCTTTAAGGACGACCGTTATCTTGCGGCTTATTAATATAAGTTTAATAAAATTGGAGAAACACAATTCCCAGCACGTTATCATTTTTCCAAAGGAACTTGTGTTGTGCGCTAGTGTTTGAAACGCGAAAACCCGAAAAAGTTAACTTTTTAGAACTGTTGTACTCAAGGGGTGTGGGGGGAAACCACCAGCAGTAGTCCAGAAAGCTTAAGTGGATAAATATATTAACATCGTAGTTTACTCTTCGTACAACCAATCAAATCTAGCTACCCATTGCTTCCTACTTTGTAAATCCTACTACTACAGCTTGTCCCAGCAGGTTAAGCCGACGCGTTGTTTAGTTTCCTCATGTGTTTTAACCTTGGTTTCTTTCACGTCGTCGTCGCTAAACTCAGTCAGTTATAACCTTGGTTGGCAAAAAAGAACACGTGTTTACGTGAAATTTATCAATATGTCTAAAGTACAGAAACGTGGTTATGTTAACCCCGGCCGACAGTTTTTGCTATATACTATATGTGATCAAATTGAAAGGTGAATTTTGTCCATTTCATCTCCTTCAAAGTAATCCCCTCCCGCTGCAATACACTCATGCCAACGAATTTTCCAGTCATCATAGCACTTGGAAAAATCCTCCGTCGTGATCTCGATCAGAGCCTTCTTCGATTCAGCTCTTATAGCCTCAACTGAGTCAAAACAGTGTCCTCGGAGTGGTCATGTGAATTTGCGGAATAGCCAGAAGTTACATGAAGGTAAATCAGGCGAATACGGTGGTTACGGCTTGATACTAGTTGAAAATGTGGCGAAATGATCACGAATAACCAATGCAGTATGAGATGGTGCATTATCGCACTTCTTTGTTCAATTCTTTTTTCAAATTCAGACATACTAAAAATCGAAGAATTCACTCTTAGAGCCTCACAAAACGACGCAGATCTCAAATACTGATGAATATTTTGACTTGAAATTTATCATAGATATCACTAACAGTACTACCAACTTACAGAAAAACAAATTTACCGATTCGAAAAACACGCCAAGTATAAATTAAAAATTCACCTTTCAATTTGATCACAGTAGTACAGTGTGACAAAGTTCCTCCTTTTTCACCATACAAGATAAAATTTATGTTTCTGTTAGTCCACTCTCTCTGTGCAAGTGATAACTTCAGTAAAAATTAAGATGCATATATTGATTAAAATTGGTGCAAATATTTCTGAGCAAAAAAGTGAGGATGAGTTCGTAGATAGGCGTAATCGGTCCACTGTTACGCCCACAAAACTCCATTAAACGAATACATATAAAAGCCATAACTTGATGAAATTGGATGATAACAACGGTACTGTTAAAAACGTTTAAAAAGATGATAAATCAATAGCCAAATACGACAGAGACATTAAATTTATACGCGACATGGTATGAAATTTGGACAATAAGCGTGTCACCGCCCTCCTTTAGGTAATATGACATATCTAAAGACTTTCTCGACCGATTGAAGTCAAACTGAAACAAGCGAAATCTGTACTTTGCTCCAATAATACCTTTGAAAAATGGCACCCTATGACAAAAACAAAATTAAAAATTGTTCAGATCGAACCAAAACTTTTTAAACCCCTAGGTGCCGAAAATGTGGTCCCCAATGATTCTTCCAGTCCTTGAAGCACTTTTTCTAAGCACTTTTTGGGATGGCCTTCAGCGAATTTTGTTTTATCTCTTCTCTCGACTAAAAGAGGGTTCCACTCCGACGATTGCTGACTTGTTTGCATGTCAAACTCACAAACCCATGTCTCATCGGCAGTTATAATGCTATCCATGACTGTGGGAAAAAAAAAAAAATCAGCTTTATAGAAGCGAGTCGAGCAAGAACGCATCTTGCCCTCTTTCTAACACTTGCCTGACGATTTTCAGGCACCTTATCCTTTACTTTTTTTATTTTCATCAGTTGATGAGGTCGAAGGTCGTCCATTACAAGGCATGTCTTCAACGATCTCTCGAACGTCTTTGAAGGGCTTATACCACTCGTAGGCTTGTGTTTTTGATAAAACTGAATTACCGTAAGCTTTTTCCAACGTTTTCAACGGTTCCGCTCACAAAATTTGTTTGTTCTATACTTTATCCAATTTAAAAATGACAACGCACTACTGAGGTATGTTCTTCTTATAAAGGTGTATATTTTTGCTTAGAATGAATAAAATCAGGTGAAAACTTGGTATTGACCCCATATAACTAACAAGCCTTATATGCATGAAGGTACTTCCGTGGCTTTAATCCTTACAACTTGAAAGAGTATAAAATGTTCAGCTGTGTCCGAATCCCTTTCTAACTTGTTCTTGTTTAGAATAAGTTTTGAAAATTTTTGCATTAAAAGGCTTAAACGGTATACTCAAACAACAAAGATATTGCTTTAAATCGATTGAAAATAAATTGTTATTGTAGCGGCAAACACCTTTTTTGTCATACCAAAATTCCCATGAACATGTTTTTAAAGTTTCAGGTTTGAATCTGGTTCGTGTCAAGAAAATGTTTTTTAGTCTAATTAATCATTTGTTTTATTAAAGGGATTTATTTCATATTTTTATATACATATGTATGTGACACCTTAACACAAAAGTGGCAACCTTCTACCCTTTATTTTAAACTAATCGGGTTTTAAAAGAACAACAAAAGAGAGAGTGCCGCGCTTACTATGACAGTATTGTCGTGCTTAACGAATTTTAGTTTGGAATTTATCTGTTCAACTTCTTAATGTTTGAATGCATCAATCAATATGTGTGTACATAGGAAAATCAAAAAAAAAACATTCCATAATTATTTTGACATTTATCAATTAAATAAAGTTCGGAAGTGAAACGTTCTGCCGTTACGGTCCATTATATACAATGTCAGCGTTATAAAGAACTTCAATAAAAACAAATTAAATACCTTTTTTCTGTGAGAAACAGAGATGTAATTTCCTCTTCTCCAGTACTTATATTTGTATAAGTAGAACTCGCAAAAGTATCAAAATGGCAAAAAAAAATTTAAGAACAGAATTCCTCCTTTTGCTTTTTTGTCCTGCTGAGTGCAAATGATAAACATAACAAATCTTCTTTATGCAATTATTCAACGCGCCTTCAACAACTTCTCCGCCTAAGTATTAGAAGTATATACTATACATACATATGTATCCACATGAGTGTGGGTAAGTGCGAATGTTTTGCCATAAATTAAGGCGACCAGACTAATTACGCCAAATACTTGGGCAGAAAAATGCCGGCGAAGGCAAATTGGTATTCCGTACATTAGGGATGATGGTAGGCAGACAGTAAAAAAGGCGGAAGACTCCGGTAGTGAGGAAAAAATATTCGGTAAATTATTCTACAAGTGCAAGTACATTAATCATAGGGAATTAGCAGGTGAAAGTGTCTATGAAGCACTTATGTGATATTTGCTGACAACTCATCCGTAGCCGCCTGTCTGGCGCTGATATTCATGACCCGCCTGGAGTGGATATTCAGTACTTGATAAGAAAATGAGATGAGTAAATGTCCAGTGAAAATTCATTAAAAGGTTTTAAAAAACTATCCTAAAAATGTTTATATGACGCATGTAATATTGATACAAATAAAAATCTATCAAATCTTTAATGAAAGTGGCCTTTGACTGACATTTTCAAACTTTGCAGACTATAAATAAAGTGTGAAAAATCGTGACAAGACTATAAATGGGTGAATAAGAGATTTCGCTAAAAGTGAAAGAACTTAATTTGCATATATGCAAGGTGAGTTCCAAAGTAAATAGGTCTTTTGGAATCTAGCGCCATCTATATGTCGACTGGTGCCTTAGAACCTGCTATTTTAATCGATTGTCCAGTGAGAATTTCATGACATTTCATGTACTGGAAGTAAAGTTACCTTATATAATGTTTCTACTATATAATATTTCGCGATTTCACCTCGAAACAGGTGATACAGTACTCTAATGCTCAAATTATTAAAATAACCTAAAAAGGATATTGCATTTTCCAATAAAAATGCAAAAAAAAGAATTAAAAAGATTATATTACTGCAGCTAAGCAATTATATACTTTGCAGTTGATATCCCAACTGTCCATATTACCATACATTTATCAAGCATTTCATTGTGGTCTATAGTATATTAAACCTCGATCAAATGTATTGAGCATTCTTGAAGCGAAGTGAACAAACCAGCTGCTAAATTGCTTCAATTCACATCACTCAAGAAGGCGCAGGCGCAAGCGCGCCCAAGTGTAAGCTGATCCTTTAAACACCAATGATCCAAAATCGAAACGTCAACAATATTTCCTGTGCGCTGCCCAACCTGTCGTCAACGATTTTCAAATTAACAATTCATAAAACCTAAAAAAAAAACAACTGGCCCGCCCATGGAAATACAAAAGCGGCATAATAAAAAACACGAGACGATGATTACGTGGCAGATGCGCCAATAACGAGGGCATATATTAATGTCTGTATGTAAGTGAAGGCACTTAAAAATTGGTCAAAAGTCAGCTGTCCGCCGCAGTGTTGGAAACATTGGGGCTTAAAAAAATCACAAAATACTTTAAACATATTTGCCCAAATTTTTTCCATTCTCTTTTGGTTGATCGGTGACTAGAGGGCGTAATCCAACGATTTAATGCGAAGAAAGAAAAAACGGTTGCTGTAAAAAGGATCACTTGAGGGAGACAATGGAAGTAAATGTGTCTGACGAGCGCAGAGACGCGTGCAGCACCCCGAAGCCGCACAGGTAGGCTGCTTCAACGCAGCAACAACGTCGACTACTCTTGCGATTTCAGCCGAGGACAGGTGCTTTTTACCCGAACTCTTGCAGATGCGAACCTTTCTCTCGAATTATGAAATTTCTTGTATTTTATATTCATATAGTTTAGTTACCAAAAAAAACCTTGTTGGCGATCGTTTGTTGGCGAGCACTCGAATGCAGCCTCCTGCGCTCATAACAATTATGATGCTCATTGTGATGATTGTTTCGGCGAACGTGCGTCTTCGTGGTTCATAAAAGTCAATGAGACTCCTATGATTTGTTGTTATTTATTACATGACATACAAGTACTCGTACACCCTTCTTCTCACGGTTGACCACAGCGCGTCCATACCCACAAAAGAGGGCACAGTTACGACAGCGTCGATCGTACATGATCTTTATCAGCTATTTAGTAACAAAAATTCAAATGTTCTTTTGGGCCCCTTGTAGAACGTGTCATTACATAGTTTGAAGGATTGTTATCGCATTGCCTTCGTTTAAAACGCTGGAATGAGTGTCGATGCTTCGATTATCCAGTTTTTCGATGAAATCCCTTAATTTGATTTCTCACATGAGCAGCATCTGTTGACTTCTTACTCCAACAACTGACTTCTACGGCATTGCGGTCAACTAAGCCTGGCTTCAATTTGACTTTCAAATACATTCATATATATGTAAATACATGTGTACATATCCCCTCATAGAGCGGAGCCTGTCGTTGGAGTTTTAACTCGCAGCTATTTAGCTTTGTAATTTATTGGCTGTCAGTTGGCGGTGTGTGGCGAGGAATGCACCTTCGTTAGTATATATTTATATACATATTTACATGTGTTCTATGTACCCTTGAATGTGAGCATCTGTTATGCTAGTTAACATAGTCACACCGGCCCGTTTCGAAGACACATATTTTGTGGTGGTAATGTTATTTACGGTTGATTAAATTACTGCCGCCGGAATTTGTATAAAATTTTAATGCCACCAAGATATTTTATGATTTTCAAATTTATTCTTTAGTTATAAACGAGCAAATTGTTTCAGTTCTTGGAGGAGCAACACATTTCGAATTCGTAACGGCTTCAGCATTATTTATTTTTATTTGAAAGATATTAGCCCGTAAATTCTAAAAGCATTGGAAGTAATTGTTTAAGTAATGCAATAATAACAGTTTAAATGAGGTATTTTATTTGTAATTATTTTAGAATTCAGTTTGAATTGAAGTTTTAATTCGCTGTTTAACGCTACTCTTAGATACTAAGTTTTACTATTTTTTCTCAAAAAATATACCTCCTCCCTGATAGAAATATAAACACATGTGGGACCGACTAGAACTAGACTGCAAACTTGACGAACAGAATAACTAAAAGGCGAAGATAAGAATAAAACGGACGGTACTTCGAAAGCGGTCAGTCATTTTACGGTCATCAAACCTGAAAGGCGTATTTTAGCATCATCTAAAATATTTTATCATAAACCATTGTTTTAAAATAAACCTAAATTAGCAATTTCAAATAAACCTAATTTAATAATTTAAAATAAACCTATGCGATTTAAATATAAATAATTAAATGTACAAAATTGTAGATAATTGAAAGATAAAGCTACTCGAATGGAATAACGAACGAAACCTAAAAACGTCGCAAAATAATCTGAAACCTCTTTTGTGGGATGGTATGTAATGCTTATTATTTTGAACCTGCCTTAGGAATAAGTGGCAGGTTGTGACCTTTCTGGGCCCACGAAAACAATTACCCTTCTATTATCTTTGCAAAAAACTTCACAAAGTGTATTTTTTTGGACTTGATCCAATAATAAAGCCTGCTAGTTGAATATATATATACTGTTCGGCATATATAAGTAATAGAAAGACACATAGCCATTAGAACCAATCAGGTCTTCGTAACAACAGTTGCGAATCCAAGTCTATGATAGAGTGTATGTGTAGTAATACTCCTGGTATCATAAGAAATAGATTTGTTCGTCCATCTTTAAGAAGACAAAATATTTTTTCTTCGTAAATTGATATTGCTGATTAATAAAATATCCTAGATGTTAGTAGTGAGACTCAATTTAAATCAAACAGATAGAAATAGAGCGGCAATAACTCCCATCGTCCCATAGGATCAAATGATCCTAATCGTCAATGCACATTCTATCTAGTTATCTTTACAAAAGTTCATTTTCTTTGAACTTGCTGAAACTAACTTTGCAAAATATTCCAAATATTTACCACACTTATAACAATATTTCAGAACCATCAAAAACTTATGGTATTTTGGGACTCAGCTCCACGAGCATATTCTTAAAATAATCGAATCTTTACATTGTCCATAAATTTTGTGCGTAACATTAATATTTATAACGATTGTAAATATAGGAGTAGCCGCATAAATTCTGGGATCCCTACCAAAATAAGTAAAAATAAAAAAAAACGATATGCCAATCGTAGGCGTGTTCATTGGCGTCGACCTTATGTATTCAACGTAAAATCGCAGCAGAACAAAGCGACCGAAATCCCTTTATGTGACCACAAAATCAATGCTCTGAGGATCAGGTTAAATCAATGCACCGCCTGCAATAGGATGCCCTGCACTTGTCAAGCGAATATTCGAAACAAGTGTAACAGAACAACAGGTTCTACTGAATATCACTAGCGGCGTTCTCAGAATCGGGGTGTGCACACATGCATGAAGAGTAGTGGGAACAGTAAAAAAGGAGCAGGAGAACAAAGAGTAGTGTTCAGGCAAAAGAGGACTCGCACGCAGCGGGACATCGTGAAGTGGTGCATTTCATCACAGATGTGACACAAGCGGTGCCGACTTCAAAAATTCAAACCCACAATATCTATCTATGTACGTAACGTATATGTATGTGGCGGTATTGCTAAACCTTCAAAGAAACTGTGAATTAACATCGATTGAATGGCGATCAATATGATAAGATGTATTCATCTATAATTTCAAAAGAAGTGAGCAAATACTGACTTTAGCGTTATGTGTGGGTGTTTAAGTTAGAGGCCGCTAGCAAAAATATGTCAAGATAGAAGGAAAATACCAAGATTAGGCATTTGATGGCTACTCCCAAATTAGGCGAAGAAGCAATTGTTAAGCGGCCATTAGAATTATTGATATTGGAGGCGAGCAAAAAGAAGAAATAATTACGGTATTCATGCTAGAGTTGCCGTCGATATTATATGTAGTTGTCAGATTCAATCTCTAAAGGGATAAAATACTATTTTTGCAACGATAATTATTTTGATAACTTCCCAAGAATGCGGGAATTAATTCGTATTTTTATACCCGGAACTGGGTATATTAAGTTTGCCACGAAGTTTGTAACACCCAGAAGTAAGCGACGGAGACCCTATAAAGTATATATATATACATATATAAATGATCAGTATGTTGAGCTGAGTCGATCTAGCCATGTCTGTCAGTCCGTCTGTATATATACGAACTAGTCTCTCAGTTTTTAAGATATAGATTTGAAATTTTGCAAACGTCATTTTCTCTTCAAGAAGCTGCTCTTTTGTCGGAATTGCCGATATCGGACCACTATAACATATAGCTGCCATACAAACTGAACGATCGGAATCAAATGCTTGTCTGGAAAACTTTCGCATTGGACGTGGTATCTTCACGAAATTTGATATGGATTACTGCTTAAGGTAATAATATAATCTCGGAAAAAAATTGTTCAGATCGGATTACTTTAGCATATAGCGTCCATACAAACTGAACACATAGTTATTAAAAGAAATGCATCTGTGAAGGGTATATTAAATTTGGTGCAGCCGAAGTTAACGTTTTTTCTTGTTTTGAGAAAAATTCTGAACTAGATTAAAGTTTGTCTTGGAATAAAATAAGCAATGTTGCGATTGATTGTACGAACTTTTTTCATATTGAACTCTTTCGCAACATTCCTTAATGTAAAGCTTTGCCAACACCTGAAGGTATTCCCTGACATTGGTCCTTTTTAACACACTCCTTCACTGTTATACAGTGAAAGTTCTTTCTGTTAATCCATAATTTCTTTGTTCTATGTCTTTTTTCGGAGATTCAGCACCTGATGGCTATACACATTTAACCGTTGTAATAATCTTTGATGCCTTAGAACATTCATAGCAAAATTTTGAATTTAGTGCCTTTATTTCCGCAGCAACTACTCAACCGCCCAGTTTTAATTCCCTAAGCCAATTTCATAAATTTCCAATTCAACGCTTCCCCCGGTTGCCAGCGTCGTCATATTACAAATTACTTTATTTGTCAATTCACCAAAAATATGGTATGAAGAACGAACCCTTTGTGGACCACAGGGCACTGCGTCTCTGTTGGTTTTGTGTGCGTAGAAGCCGCGTCTTAATTCCGCTTCGACCCCAAAGTAATAACATCATAAACACATGAATCGGAATAAAGGCAAATATTGCGGCAAGTAGGCACTTACAAAATTAAAAACAACTGCCACAGACGTCATCGACACCGCAGCCGTGCCACCACAAATTTCAAAATATTGGCATAAGCCACTTCATTTCTGTCCCCCGCCCACGCGCCCTTCTGCCGCAGCCGAGGCGAAGGCTGTGGCTATAAAAGAAATAAAAACTAATAATTCTCCACAACTCGGCCACAGTTAAAGAGGGCGAAGGAGAGAAAGTTGCGTTACATTCATGGAAATATTGCAATATTGCAACAAAATTAATGACGAATGGCAAAAACAACAATAGCAACAACAAATTCATTGAAACGCAGCTCATGCAACTCGGAAAGCGATTGGCAACACTTACGCCGGATTTCTCGCAGCCAACCACCCCCACAATTCAAGACAATGCGGGTGTTCGAGCACTCGTGTCACACTGCGAAGTAATTGCAATCAAAGAGAAATTATACGGAAGTTCCTGCGGTCCTCCCCCAGATCGAACGAATATTGTTCCAGCTGCAAGTGCAAGTGTCTGATTTGGAGCGCAGGGTGGATAAAGCATGTTGTCGTTACTTTTCCGAAGTGTGGCGAATGCTGTTGCCCCTTGCCACCTTCGCTGCGACACAATATGCAGCGCTTTCTGTTTTTGGGGGGCGAGCCTTGAAACACATTGTGACTCAGTCTTAGGGCGTTGGATGTATTGATATATGAGGCGTAATTAAACCCAAATAATCTGCGGCTTTAGTTGTGGGGAGGATAAGGCTTACCGCGTTACATGCAGCTTCTTTTCGTTCGGTAGCCCGAACCACTGTTAAGGATTACGGGCGCGTATGAGTGATTGAACAATATGTAGACATTGCAGTATGCTGGTATTTTTAATATAAATGCAAATTTTATGTGTGGCTCATTATTTAGCCAATAACCTGACGTTGCGTTGAAACGTTACAATGTCATTGTTACCAAGCTTTTATATATCGAAGTGTCTATTAAACATAAATATAGTTTTATATAATATCTAGTTATACTTTTCATGAATCGTAAAATTTCTTTTTCCGAAAATGGTTCGCGAATGTATAATGAATGGAAAAGCAGTCCGCGTCCAGGTTACTTATTGAACTAGATAACTGAGCCAGCTCTGCATTGTGAAGAAATAAGTTTCTCAATAGTTTAGTTTAGGCTTAAACCGAGAAGTTTATTGAAAAACCTTTTCAATTATAGAGCATGCATATAGCGAAACCCAAAGTATTATCTCAAGGATACGGCTGCCTGATTTCAATTATGTTTTAACTAACAGTTATATTCAAGGTTTTCACTGTTCGTTTCTTAACCCTGAACTTTGTAAGTAAATTTAAAGATGATGAGACCAAAGCTACCATGTATGTAGGTGTCTAATGAATTATTTTTGAAACTTTAAAATTAAATCAAAAAAATTATGACAGTTTGATTCCAAAAACTGGGTAAGGTATCACATGGCACCTCTGAAAAATTATCGGAGAATATGTTACAAGTAATACAATTTGTTACGAAAAATGGGTGAAATTAGTAGAATAGAATCATATACCCCAAATTACGATATCGGCCGCTCTAATTTACTTTATGGTGTGTGTACCAATTGATATTTTAGACATCTGATCCAAAATTTTACGTATTTTGCCAGCGTGAAATCTGTCCAAACCTCGATATAAGCTTTTCTAGAAACAAATACAATATACTTACGTGAGTTCTACAATCATTTTCATTTTTTTTTTTTCATATGTGGAAAGAGGTCACTGTCAAAAAATTTTTAAGGAAACACAAAACCTGCTTACTTTTATGATCGACATATACAAAGTTTTAAACGACATTCTTCTACATACTTACTCAATTTGCTTTCTAGTTCATTCTACGAAAATAAATTTTTATTCTCGATAACGGCATCAAAATCAGATAAACGAGTATAATTATGTGCTCATGAAAACATATATTTTCTATGTAGTCACATCCCGTTGAATCAAACTCTACTTCCACATTTCTAGTTCAAATTTCGATGTTCAGACACGTGCCGACAGGATAATAGAATTCCCCACCTACTTCGCTGGGCGCGCACACTTCTCATTACCGAACGGAAGAGAATAGATTTCGGGAAATGTTTTCATTCACCGAAATAAGCACGAACACCTTGGTTACTTATGACACTTGCTACGACAAAATCTCGCTTCCGCTATGGAACTGTGTTGGCATTGCCACTCCCAACCAGGCTGGCACTGACAAATGTCAGAGATCTTGATAACCATGCGAAGATGGTAGCAAAAATGCTGTCAATGAAGAATAGATGAATACAATAAACACTTTCTTTAACAGACGGAGCATTAGAACAGGCAAAGCTGTCACAAAGCAGGCAGACAACTTTTGCAATAAACTTTAAATAAGTATATATTTAATAATGTGCTGTTAATAAAGTTGCTGTTTCCGCTTTGACATATGAAAATGTCAACAACTTCTGATTAGTTAGTTGACAATTTATATTTGACAGCAAAGATGGGTACCGTTAACTTTTTCCAGAGCAATTCGACACTTACTCTGCGAAGTTGAGGTGATTGGAGAGAGCAAAGACGCAGGATGTGTGACCTTCATCAATCAACAGTCGTCGTGTGACAGACTAAAAAAAAGCACATCGAGATATGTCTGAATGTGTTGAAGAAGAGCTAACAAAATGGCGTCAAAGTTTGCCTTTTGCAAGCACATGCAACCGTATAGAAAACTTCCAAGTCTGTGAATGGGTTGCTAGTGTTGGTGGGTTGAGGAGACTGCTTTTAAACGGGCTGTCTTTGCATATAATGTGTGCAAATTACAAAATTGTCAAAGGTTGACTCAGTGACTAAGTAAATACGAAGGCACAGAAAGTAATTCGCAAAACAAAAAAGTTATAAAGTAAACGATGCTTCAAAAACTAACGAAATTGGTAAGCTTAGGGAGAAGGAAATGAAAACTACGTAGCTTTATGAGAAGGTGTATTTCTTTGTATAAATTTAGACTCGTTAGCAGCTCGCTATGGTGTAAAAAACTACGCTCGTAAACGGCAACGTGTGTTTTCATGTTGCTTTTTCTAACCTTTTACTATACATTACATAAATGGCGTGCTTCCGCTAATGCATACACCCATATGAGGAAAGAAATCCTCAATACTATGTGTAGTAATTGAAGCTTGGCATTCGTCCTAACCACGGAAAAGTAGCTACACATGTGTTCCTGAATAGCCGGTTTCTTCTTCTTTACTGGCCTAGACACCGCTTACGCGATTATAGCCGAGTTAACAATAGCGCGCCAGCGCCGAGAATGCAAGCGAAGCCAGGTTCTTCTCTACCTGGTCTTTCCAACGGAGTGGAGGTCTTCCTCTTCCTCTGCTTCCCCCGGTAGGTACTGCGTTGAATACTTTCAGAGCTGGAGTGTTTTCGTCCATCCGGACAACAGCTGTCTTTTAATTCGCTGAACTATGTCAATGTCGTCGTATATCTCGTACAGCTCATCGTTCCATCGAATGCGATATTCGCCGTGGCCAACGCGCAAAGGACCATAAATCTTTCGCAGAACTTTTCTCTCGAAAACTCGCAACGTCGACTCATCAAATGTTGTCATCGTGCTCGCTTCTGCGCCATATAGCAGGACGGGAATTATGAGTGACTTACGTATAGAATTAGGTTTTTGTTCGTCGAGAGAGGACTTTGCTTCTCAATTGTCTACTCTGCAGCTCGAATTATTTTGTTCAGCAGCAGATTGAAGAAGTCGCACGATAGGGAGTCGCTTTATCTGAAACATCGTTTGATGTCGAACGGCTCGGAGAGGTCCTTCCCGATCCGGACGGAGCTTTTGGTGTTGCTCAACGTCAGTTTACACAGCCGTATAAGGTTTGCGAAAATACCAAATTCAGACATCGCGGCATAAAGGCAGCTCCTTTTCGTGCTGTCGAAAGCAGCTTTGAAATCGACGAAAAGGTGATGTGTGTCGATTCTCTTTTCACTGGTACTGTGCACACACCTTTCGTAAGGTGTAAATATTCGGTCAAAATGCAATAAATTGATGTTTTGGAGATGTTCAATTCCAATTCCATGAATTTCAATGATGATTTCAGCTGATTTTTGATGAATTCACGCACAGTTTCGATGGAATTTCCGATGATCACGGATTTTCAATTGAAACGTTTCGGTAAAAGTTTTACCAATTTTAAAACAAAATTTTATGTTGGCTCTTTGTTCGAAGCTCATTTCGCACCGATAACACAAACATACTGACACTTAAAACGCAATAACTTCACTTCCAATCAATGAAATATCATGAAATTCTCACTGAACAATCGATAAAGATAGCAGATTCTAACGCACCAGTCGACATATAGATGGCGCTACCAGGGGGTGCTGGATTCAAAAAGTCCTGTTTACTTTGGAACGCACCTTGTATGTTCATGTATCGCTTAGTCAAACTCTAAGAGGACATAAACGCTATGGAGCGCCCTCCCTCCCCTCTCAAGAGTTCATCTGACATTAGTACGTATTGGCGTGGGCTTATTTAATATCTTAGCTCTTTGAATAGAAGAGTACAGCTGAAAGTCACATTAGACTGCTATTTGGTAGTGAAAAGTCATGAGTTGGAAGTAACTTTGCTTTATGAGATTAAAGTTCCCCTTTCTGGCTTTCCATGCTTCCGCCTCTACCGATAAAATAGGAGAACCCTCATAGGATTTAAAATTTTTGAATCGCTGCAGCAAGTTTGTGACATGGTCAAAGCGCTTTATCGATATGGAATGAACTTTGTGATCTATATCTTGGAGACCTGAGCAACATGACGGACCAGCGCCCTTAGCTGTCCAACTGGGATAATTCGTGACTTCGCAAAGATCAGATTGATTAGCTAACCTAACCCAGTCGGTCACTAATCAAGTACAGAATTACAGAAGAATTATACAAACTAAGGAGTCATACGAAAATCGTCGACATACACATTACTTACATTTTATATTTTCTCCCTTTCATTATTATTAATATCCATATTCCTCCCTTTCTAAGATAGTAGAAGAATGTCATAAATGTAGAAAACAGTGTACTTTAAAATAAAAACACATGTTCGTACATGTCTCAAATGTCACAGAAAGCATTTGTCCCAAACAAATTCCAACAACTTCTAAGTGCACAAAACAAACTTTACCAGCGATTTCAAAAATTCCATTTTATAATTCGTTCCGAAATTTCACGCCACCGTCTGTGACGAAATTTTCATTTTTCGTAAAACCTCGAAATCGAATGAAAAATTCAACAAACATCCCCAACTCGCGAGAAACGTTGACATTCGTGTGGTAAGTGAGGTTAGCGGAGAAGGTTGTATGTACTTACATAACGGAAAGCAATAAAACTACGTGACTATAGAGCACTATGTGCAGTTCCGTAATATGCGCGACAAGTGTTGCAATTCCCCAACCAATGCCAGGTCGCACAAAGCTTCAACACACGCCTTGGCGTTCAACGACAAGTCCAACGGCGCTAGGGCATTCTACCAGGGCAGTGGCGGCGCTCATTGTTCCAACGTTTGGACAGCAAACGCCATGCTATGCTATTTTAAAATATGACGACTCTACATACCCACGTACATACACGTATGCACATTTGTTTGTAAGTATTCAAATAGCCATGTCGGTATTTTGTGCTTTAAAATTTTTCATTAAAACCATCCGCATTTCCACCACCGAACCACCGGCGTGCACGGAGAGTGCGTTTTGTATTGAAATTCGAATTGTGCACGCATAATTTACGGATCAAGGGAATTTCGAAAGAATTCCCCTTACATTCTTCTACCGCTGGCATGGCGCTGTGTCGGGTGGGTGGTAAAGGGATATCCCGCCCATGGCTTCGGTTGCATTACTATGGACTTTATGCACATTACGCGCTGATTAACATTTTTGATAGATGACAAGTGCAAATGGAATAGTGGTGCTGACGGCGGTGGATGGTGACCTACCAGGGTTACAAAAAATGCCTCGCTGTTTTGTCTATTCGCTAAGAGGGTTGCGATATAATTAGATTGAGTGTACCTCTATTGTCGAAAATTTGAGTTTAAATAAATTGTGCGGCTAATAATAAAGCTGTGCATATGCTATGTCATAATTGTTATAATTAATGTCAAAATATGCAAAAATATTGAGCTCGCAGCTCTTTTTGCGTATAATCTATCAGCTTGTCACAATGCACAATTAATCAATCCCACGCAACCTTGGTCTTTAAAACCCAAGCAAGCACACTCTTCTGTCACCACTAGATGATATCGAAGAGAATACTGCCAGCTATGGAGAGCTTGTATCTATTCGGGCGAAATTGCTGTTGTTGAGCGGTAGAAACCACTACCCAAATTTCTTTGACACAAGCTGCCGATAGGACTGTTCATAACTAGACAAAAATTCGGTTTTGCTCCAGTGTGAAACCCTGTGACTTGTAAATATCTATAAGTTTTTCTTGGTATCTTTCTTGCCATTACTCCAAAAGCCAACTCTTCAAAAGAAGTAACCGTCTATATTTATCGACCATAAATTACGATGGATCATCTCATTGTATAAATTATCCTGCCCTAAGTCTTACGAATTGATTATTATAGCTGTATTTAAAGTGGTTATGTAAAGCAGAAAGTATTAGTTCTGGTAAGTGAACACGATGACCACCTCAACGGTGGTTAAAAAATTTAACCTTATACTAATTATACATATTTCTGTAATGACATACATTTTCAAACAAAAAAAAACTATACCTTAAGGAACTTCAGTACAGAAATACCTAAAACAAATAAAATATTAAGTGCTCATAGTTTTAGAATCGAAATAAATGGAGAATGGAATATACATATATGTGACCTGGTCTACGAAAAGAGGGCTAACGTGCGAAAACTAGTTTTCTGGGAAAAGCTGTTAAAAATAATCGTGAGTTTCTCGTTATCTCATTAATTGTTCTCCTTTTTTTTTGACACCTAAGCCCCCTTTTCGTAGACCAGGTCACATACAAAACAAAACTCTATTGTCAACACCGAGACTATAATTCTCCCTTAACTTAATCTCAAGGCATAACACTTTGATCAAGAAATCTCGCCTATTGCCTCTTTGGCAAAATCAAAATATAATCGATTCCGTGAATGGATTCTTTAAAAAATGCATGTACTTTTCGAGAATTGAGTAAGTTCCTTAAATATACTCTTATCGCCATCTATAATCTTCATGAATATACGGATCCAGCAGTGTTTCATCCACTTGGATTGTTTTGGACAATAATCACTTAATACTTTCAGTCTAATTTTTTTTAATTCGGAATATGTTAACGAATCTCAATACTTTAATAACTTTTTTAAAAAATAAATGTAGTTTTTCTATAAATATATTTTCACAAACTGTTCAACTCATCTTGAAAGAGTAAAGTGGACTCATAAGTTTAATGGCCTACAGATGATGATTTTTATAATAATTTCCAAATTCAGATCGTCCAGAGAGCTTAAAATGACTTCGGTACGTTTACCTACACTCACCCTGTATACTATCTAAATGATAACCTTCAACATGAGACAAAAAGACTGTAGCCGACAGATGCATGAATGGTGAAGTGTAGTTCCCATTAATACAATGGATAATATTTAGTAGGCATCAAAAGGCAACAGCTGTGACCCAAATCGCTTAAAATTAAATTCAAGTATTTCAACAAAATCTGGAAAAATGTCTTCATAAATAATAGTCGAGCCGCTGTTAACCGATGCATTCTTTAAAGTTAATTCAAAATGAAGACACAGTTTTTAGTGTTCACTTTCTTAGGTGAATTTCGGCGTCTAAATTCAAACTTTCCAAAACACACTTATAATATCCTCTGTCCTTCTCATGTTAACAGTTTTTTATCTGCTCAGCACTGAAGCCTGCAACACGGACCAGGATCGTGCAATTTGTGCGAACCTTCTACGGCGCTGTCAGGAAACCGAAGGCAGCAGACCCACTCCAAACCCGGTAGAGAGCTTGACCGCATTCAACACTCAGTGCCGAGCCAGTGTTGGTACCAGCTGGCGCGATGTAACTCGTTGTAACTTGGTGCGGGCAATATGTGAAAGTAAGTGATGCCTCTAAAAGCGTTCTTCGCTTTAGTAATTATTTTTTTCACTAAATTGCAGTTACTATTGTGCGTTGCCAAAAGGTCACTTGTAGCAGTGTTCAGGCACTCATTCAATAGAATTTACGCAACATGAAGATTGTCTCATGTGTTTGGAGCATTTCACAAGCGAGGTTAATGTTTTTCTCCTTTAATTCAATGTAATAAACACTTGTTTTTAGCATGAATTTGATGTTGTATTTTTTAACGTGCTAAGTAAGGTGAATAAATCCATGGAGAACACTTTTCCACAAAGCATTGTTCACGTGATACATTTTAAAGAAATTACACGCGCATTAAAGACGCCACAAAACATTACAGCCATTAAAACAACAAACGAAGCGTAAGGCAGGAGAAGCAGAGAAAGGTCAAACGTGATGTAATAAAATTTTATTTTACGATATTATTGTTACGACACAACAGAAATGACCACGGCATTATTACAAGTGGATGAATATTGGTGTGTGTGTGTATGTGTATCTCTGTTTCAACACTTCTCCAAGAGATCATGAAATAAGCATGGATCGGCATTGGAGTCAAGTGGATACTTCGCTGGAACAACATGTTCTCATCAAGAATTTTTGAAAAGAGAGTGTTTATATATCACTCGCGATTCTTGGAAACTCGTGGCTCAACAAGTGGCTTTGTTTTGATTTCTCGAAAAATAAATACAAAACGCTTGCAGACCTGTGCCTTAACTCGTGTGTGTATAAATTTGGATGAAAGTTTAGAGCATGTATTTCGGATTTCATTTGGTCAATATTTTTCTTGCACTAGTGATTTCAAGTTAATTTTTTTTTCATTGGTAGAATTTTTTACGTGGCGGGTCCCAAACCCAGCGCACAACTCTATGTAAGGGATGTTTCGCCTTCTCACTTTAGCTCGCCTTCAAACGGATGTTCTTAGGCTACCCAGAGGATACTTGGTCAAAGACCGGAAGTTGTGAGCTGCTTGAGCCATATGTAATAGAATCGTTTCTGGCCACTCCCAAATGAATGGCGATCAGAGAACTTTCCTCACTTGCGTGAACTTCTACACATGACTCCATCCTCCTGTCATACAATCTAAACAATTATAATTAAATTCTCTTAAAGAAAACTTTTTATCTGGCAAGATGTTTTCACCAAATTTACGTTCCATATATCATGGAATAAAAGCACCGGTGTAACCTCCAGAGAAATTGTTTAGATCGAACTGCAAAGACAAATATTTAGCTGCCATATAAACCGAACAATCAAAATGAAGTTCATGTATATTGATTTTTTTAAGGGGATGAATAACTTGTTAGCGTTAATAACTTTCAGGCTTGCAAAAAGTAGGAATGATTAAATTGTTAAACAAAATTTTCCCGTCTATTTTTCAAAAATCAATTTTTGTTTGCTTAAAATGTAAATATTTTGGTGAATAAAATAGGCAAATTCTTATTCACTATTCACTAATTTCAGTCTTTCATATACAAAAGTCCTTAAATATTCCGATTTTAGTAATTTTCGTCCCACTTTTATATTACATATTATACTTTGATATTAACCGTAAATAAGAATTATTTCTTGTCGCCTCTTTGGCAATATGTGATATTATACAAGGGGCGTTCCAAAGTAAACAGGACTTAAAAAAAACAGAACAAATGTTTTTTTCGGTAAAATCAATTTATTTTATTCAAAATAGTCTACTTCTGCTTCAATACAGCTTTTTGCAAGGTCCAAAAGCATGTCGAGCGAGTGTTTTTGCTCGTTGGCCGGTAGTATGACGGTGCAAGCCTTTTGAATGACCTCTACGTCTACATAACGCTTTCCTTTCATGGGCAAATGCATTTTTCTAAAAAGGAAAAAGTCGCACTGTGCCATATCAGGTGAATACGAGGAGTGGTTAATGGGTAAAATGTGATTTTCAGTCAAATAATCGATCACAAGCGTCGATCGATGAGACAGCGCATTATCGTGCAACAAACGCCAACTTTCAACTTCGAGACATTCGGGACGAACACGTAGAATACGGCGCACCAAATGCGATAAATCCATGTCTTGGAGATGTTCAATTCCATTTCCATGAATTTCAATGATGATTTCGGCTGATTTTTGATGAATTCATGCACAGTTTCGATGGAATTTCCGGTGATCACAGATTTTGATTGGCCCTCATTTATGTCCTCGCGACCACTTTGAAAACATTGAAACCACTCGTGCACTCTGCTACGGGATAGGCAATCATCGCCATAAACTTGTTTCTTCAACTGAAACGTTTCGGTAAAAGTTTTACCAATTTTAAAACAAAATTTAATGTTGGCTCTTTGTTCGAAGCTCATTTTCGCATTTTCGTACTTGTTGTTACAATATCGGAGTGCATGATACTACTTAGTCTCTTCTACTTTGCATAATGTTCAAATTTCGCTGTCGCATGTTAGCACAGTAGCAGTCAGTCTGCAGTTCATTTGAGGGCCGCAAATTCATAAATTCACCAAAACCCGTAACTCGCATATTCACAATCAACCACAAACCGACTGCTGTCGATTAGAGAAAAAGCTTCCGCGGTATACAGCAAAGCTATTGAGCTCCAAGTCACTTGTTCTTGTTAGCCCATGCACTTCAGTATGCTCGCGCTCTCTGGGCCAGCCAATGGCTCGAGTGTAAACAAACGACTGTATATCAGTTTAAACACTTGATCGTAAAGATAGACAGATGAATAATAAGATCTCAGTGATCGCGTATGCTAGAGGCTAGACAATTGCTGCTGTCCAAATAATAGCGCAAGTGAAAACAAATTGACAATTTTACATTTACATTTCGCTGTACCTACAATCGAAAGTGTTTTTAATAATAAAATAATAAAAACTACCTGTAATTCGTTGATGACGAGGCTCGTGTGGTTTTTGTATTTACCATTTATGCGAGTTAGCGTTAGCAAGCGCGTTGTGTGAATCAGCTGTAATGCAGACACTCGAGATGTCAAGTGAGAACTCACGCAGTTACATGACGCTGGCGCAGTTGCATTCGCTTTTAAGGGCAGGCCAGGCGGGCGAGTCGACATTCGTACTCGACGAGACGAAATCCGCAGCTCTAAATGTGAGTTGGGTGCAATTTAGGAATAGATCCGACGCCGACTCCGTGCTGCTGTTGGTCAACGATGAGAACTATGTCTCAGCGTATAACAATCGTCCGACTTCTGTGATAATCACTTGCATGATCTGCGCTTGGGTTTTGCTAATTGTCAGCGTAACGGTTTGTTGTTTTGCGCAATGCGGCGTTGTGAAGCGAGCAAAGTCAATTCTACATGGCACCGCGCTTGCAGGCGGCCATCAACAAAGTGGTAAGTATATATGTACTTATTATAACATACTTGTGAGTTTATAGTGGAGTGTGAGCGGTTATGCGACAATACTGTAGAACAACAAAATAGAGCATTATGACAAATCACACTCTATTAAATGTCATATTTGTAATTTTGTTTGAGTAATTAGCTATTGGCTTTCGAGCGAATTATCTCTTCACGTTTGCAATGAGAAAGAAGCTTTCGTTGAATTGAACAGTGTGAATAAAGCATATTGAAGTATACTTTGAGGCGCGAATATTAAAAGCTCTCATTAAACTAAACTAAACCAGGGATTGGGTTATCCCATGTTCCAAATCAGGCTGGATTTAATTTGAAGTAAGCGCGAACGAAAGATAGTGGTGAACAGTGTAAAGTATGGGAAACCGCGTGAATGACGATCAAGAGTAAAGCTACGAAAAAACTCAAAAATCAGATCGTATATGCTTTTAATTTTTAGCACCAAACCACATTGTATTTAAAACGACATACTTATATAGTTTTTATATTAACACATATATTCGAAAATAGAATAGAACAGATGGACCGACACCAATAAGGCGTAATACATAGTTGAAGACATGAGAAAATACTTATTTATGAATTCATAGAAGCATTTTTATTCATCCATTACAAGTGATATTTGTTGAAATTGAACCAACGCGTATCTCGTGAAACTATTGAGCTTTCACTCCTGTAGATGATGTCCCGACCGCTCTCCAAAAAGGCCCTTGGTGGTGGTCCCCACTTCCGCGGTTTGGATAACCATAAGGAAAACCCGGATAACCTGTTTAAAAACATATGGTGCATTTTATTAAAGGATAGATTAGGCTAGATATTAAATAAAATAATACCAAAAATTTAAATATTGAAATTGTGTTTGCATTTTTGACAACAATTTTCGCTCCAAATTGAAAAAATAGAGAAATAATTTGTTTAAATCTCATGCTTGGTTCAATACCTAAAGTATATGTATATCTAATTTGAGACCGATTGGTTAAGGCACCGCTAAAATTACCGACTTTAAATAATATATAAATTCAGACGCAAAACTAAAGCAAAGAATTTCATCATCTAATTCTCCAAAATTCGCCGAAAATAAAATTCACCAATTCATGTGTGTGTAATGTATGTATGTATGTATACATATGTACATATATCAATAATTATCGCAATATCGTTAGTTGGAAATTGTTTTGGAAATAACACTTTTAAGGCCTTACGTACTGACAAGGAACCGGGTGAGTAACGAATGATTAACATGCTTTGATTCCCGGGCAGACTATACTCCAAACGTCTGCCAATTGATCCATTCACGATTCTTATAATGAACTAGCCTTAAATCTTTAAATGACAGAATAAATATAAATGTTTACTTATTTTGAGAAAAAGGCAATCCATACCTCTTCATTTAAATATATTAAATCGAAAAACCATTTAAGCTTTTTAGAAATTGTGAGACAAAGCGAGCTCCATCTTTGCCTTCAACCTGTTGAAATACTTGTAGGTACAGCAATCCAACTAATCTTCCCAAACCACGACTACATCGAAGTCAACTTGTTTACACAAGCACAGGCGAACGGTTCCAACCAGTAGACGCATGAATGCGCACTGCGATAATCCTTTCAAAGCCGAAAAACTGCATTTAACGCAGTAATAATTCAGCACCAGACGCCATTCATCATCACGTCATATCGCCTCCGCCTCTCTCTCCGCACCGCTTCCATGCGGGCTGAACCAAGCCATTGTTGGCCATCTGCTGCACTCAGTTGTCCAAACACACGCAATACTTGGTGAAATGCCGAGCTTAAACTTTGGGCTTAGATAAATGGAAGGACTCAGCTTGAATGTGTTGGTCATGTTGCATGCAAATCCACAACCGAATTGTATGTATGTATGTGAGAAGAAATGTCAGACTGCAATGCGGAGAAAGGTTGAGAATCATGAAAAGCGCACGTCCAACAACGTTCTGAGGCAACAACACAACTGCGCTGAAGGCATTAATTTGATGTCCGAATAAATGAGTGAAATATTCGCAATTCGCTCGAAAGTAGGTCAGGTAATACTAATGACGTTCGTGCAAACAACACAAGTTTTCAGACACAGCATTGAGGATATTAAAGTTATATTAGCTTTCTAAATGGCAGAAGTACCAAACCATTTTCTTTCATCTTAACGGATGAACAGTATTATAAATATGACGATTACTGGGCTGAATCAGTTATGGTTGTTATTTAGAGCGTGGCGCAACCCGCTTTAGACGACATTCTATACTTACAGTTCAACCAAATTTGTGTCATTATGTTATTCCCCGAATGTGGTCTTACAGATTCTCTTGTACAGCTTGAATCACAATCACTCCCACTTCTCATATAAAGCTGTTTAGAATGCGATCAGTTTGTTTGGCCTTGCACAAGACAACTCCAAACAAAATAAAACACAAATTACCACTAAAAATTAGTTCTTAGATATACTGAATACAAAAGTTTTTTCAGTAAGACTCCACCAAACGAGTATATAGGTCTCGAAAGTCTATAAATTTAAATGAAATTGTTTCGCTTAGCACAGTGTGATTACACCATAGACCACAATAAGATCTATAGATTTATGCTCTCTCACTCTTGCTTGAGGTATATCCAAAACATGCGCTTTGAACTCATCAACCGTCTCGCCAGGTGTAGAAAAAGGTTGATCTTTTAGTTTATTTTTTACATACGGGAATATAAAGAAGTTATTCGGGGCAAAGTGAGGACTATAAAATGGATGATCATCAAATCACTGTTTTGATAGTTCGGATTGTCGTGATGAGTGGTCCGTCTCCGGTGGTTGTTTTCCTACTTCTTGAAAGACAAGTAGCACCAAATTGGTTGAGTACCCTCAGAATTTACTGTTCTAGACGTAAGGTTGCGACATGTCCAGTTTTTTCAAAGTAACAGGCAACCATTCGATTGAAAATGCTTTATGCGCGAAGAGCTATTGTTAGATTCGCCTCATTTTGAAGCACCCATACAGTCGACTGGTCTTTGCTTTCGGGCTCATACGCGTAAATCGACGATTCATCACCTATCCGGTTGTCATAGACATGTTCCTAAGCACCGTTATCGTATTTGTGTACATTTCTCTCGATCAATCGACACGAGCCTATTTTGAGCGATCTACTAATTATACCCTGAACAGGGTATATTAAGTTTGTCACGAAGTTTGTAACACCCAGGAGAAATCGTCGGAGACCCTATAAAGTATATGTATGTATAAATGATCAGTGTGTCGAGCTGAGTCGATTTAGCCATGTCTGTCTGTCCGTCTGTCCGTCTGTCTGTATATATACGAACTAGTCTCTCAGTTTTTAAGATATCGTTTTGAACTTTTGCAAACGTCATTTTCTCTTCAAGAAGCTGCTCATTTGTCGGAACGGCCGATATCGGACCACTATAAGATATAGCTGCCATACAAACTGAACGATCGGAATCAAATGCTTGTATGGAAAACTTTCACATTTGACAAGATATATTCACAAAATTTGGTATATGTTATTTCCTAAAGCAACAATGTAATCTCCGAAGAAATTGATCAGATCGGTTGACTATATCATATAGCTTCCATACAAACTGAACACATAGTTACTAACAGAAATGCACCTGTGAAGGGTATTTAGCTTCGGTGCAACCGAAATTAATGTTTTCTCTTGTTTTTTTTTTACAGCCAATTGTTCATGCAATATTGAATGTGTGCTGCTCCTAATAATGCTTTTATAGCTGTCTCAATCCCACGATATCTCACATGACGATATTGGAGTATTGCAGCGGAGAGATGAATATTTTAAATAACCGTTAACAACACAAATAGCTCTTGTATGTCGAAACTTTCTACGTATGTAGAATATAAAAATGTCAAAATTTACGATAAAGTTGTGAGTTGCCAGATTGCAACACTAGTTACTCGTCGTAAAATACTGTAAATTTTTGAAAGATTATTTTTATTTAAAAAATGTCTTAAAAAAATATATACAAGAATTATATGTAACCTCTAGGTTTTACATTCAATACAATTGTTGTTGAAATTAAATGAAATTATGCAGGTCAGAGTTCACCCATTTATGTTGCAGTAGATTTGCCCTTGTACACAAATTATCAAAAATATAATTATGTCCGTCAAATTAAAGATATGAAGTGATGAGGCAATTTATCTTGTATCTGAACCTTATACTACGAATAACAAAAAATTTACATACATACATATGTACATACATACATGCAAATGTGAATATTTTATTTTTTTATTACTCAGAATTTAAATATGTATACACACATATGAAGGTCGACAACTATATTTTTAGAATGAATAATAAGAAGGAAAATGTAAATGGTCGGAACGAACTTAGATTCATGAACAGTTTTACTTGGTTAAGGACTCAATTAAATTCAGCAAATAATTTTGGTTCTAAAAAAGCACTGCCTAATTTATTATGACAATCTGTATGATTTATGCCTGTTCGTTTTTCAATTCGTATAAAGTCCAGCAATTCATAGATCAAAAGACTAAAGTCATAAACCATAGTAAAGCACATCAGCTGATTATCACTACTTCATCAGCCAAATATTCCATTCACATTAGAGATATATTTACAAGTATATGAGCAGTAGAGGATCTCAAGCAACGCCAAAACTCCCCAACCTACGTGAATATGTGAGCCACATAATTTTCACATTTCATTAGGTATTTATATTTACCACACAAAACCTTTATGAGGCCAATAAAGCATCAGCTATCAGAAACGTAAGACAACCGTTACTTTGCCAAGAACACATACAAGTACTTGTGTAAATGTTACGTAAGTGACTTACCTCAACAATAAATTCGTCAGAGATATTCCAAGGGCGTTGTGGGCATAAAATTGAAGCTTTGATAGCTCATTTTGAACGTTTATGATCCCAACTCGCCCTTTTGCGTCACTCTCCTGCAAATATTTTGTATTTTCTACGATTACAACCGTCATCAATTGTCACTTAAAAATTCATCGAAAACACGTGGGGATGACATCGCCAAGCGACACCGTACAGCCAAAGAGAAAATTATATTTGAGTCAGGGGTGTATTGCGGGGTTAGTATGCCCAGACTATTTCAAATGATTATATATGTAAGTCACAAATTATGCATTCTTAAAAGTTTTTTAATTCAAGTAGGGATTTCTAAGAGTTTCACTCCAACAAAGTGTAGGTGAAATATCAGTTCACTGTGTAAGACTTGAAAAGGGACCAACCGATGGATATTTGATATAATGTATAATATTATATATTATTGATATAATTTCAGCAAGGTTTTGGGTAAATTTTCTACTGGTAGTTATGAATCTTTGGTGCTCTTCGACACTGAAAAAAGTGGAGTAAATTTACTATTACGAATTAAAACTCAAAGATCAACAAAAAAAGAACCACCCTACTACTCATTAAAAGACATATGTACATATTTAACATCTAGATCGCGTCATTGGTTGTGCGTTTTAAGCACAGTTTAAAAATTTATATGTTCATGCGTTGCTCTTCGTTGAAAATCTTGTGGCCGCAGGAGCCCGAAGCCGCTGGCTTGCTTTTTAAGCACCTACCTACACCTCCTATAACGAGGAAATTTGTGGCAAATTGTTACGATTTTACATAAATTCTGAATATCTCTTTGGTTGAAGCAAAGGCGAGGTCAGGGATATTTTGGGCATTTAGCAAAGTTGTCAGAAGAATTTACATGTTGGTACATTTGAATTTTAAATCAAATTAGGGCCATAAGTTCAAAAGCGCTTAATACTTGTTACCAACATTCTAATCAACATTGCAGAGTTTATATTCACATAACTTTTAGTCTTCGTCTCGGTTGCACTGCCTAAAATGAAGCACGCACAACTTAGAAATATTACCCCGCCGAGTCGTATTATGCATCATTTTGGCACAAAAACTTGTGCATTGGCATTCTCTTGCTTTTACCCGTTACTCTTATCTTCCAGAATTACTCGAAATTCAAGGCAACCGGTTTCTGAACTTCAGTGAAAAACAACGGCGCTAAAAGAGGCTCTTGATAAGATAATATACTTAAATAAATCCTTCGCCTTAACTTCGTGTTTAGCGAATGACTCACTTTTGTTTTTCCTTATTAACCGTGTGTAATGCGCTAATGGCCTCTCTGAAGCAGAGCGTTCTATAGTCGTGAAAAATGATCATTCGCTACAAAAAGGACTGAGTTAAGAGACTATATTTTCGGTAAAAAGTCAGCCATATTCTATGGGGTCTATATTTCGGGTATCTGGGGGACTTGAATAGTCATAGACCGATTTTGACAGTTTTTACACCTGAGATGGTATTCAGTACATGGGAAGAGCGTGGTTATCATTCGATCACATGTATTTTCAGGCTTTCGCAAGAGGTGTCGAAATGATTTGTCTTGTGCAAATTTAAATAATAGTATAACTTAAATTTTAGTACCCCAGAGGGCGAGTACGTCTACTTTTTAAAAATTTCCAAACCGCAGGTGCCTCTTGTTATTGCGTTTCGTTGTACCGAATTACAATTTTGTATCTTAATTTGTGGATTAGTTATGGTAATTTATAAGTTCTCTACTAATGGCGTTATGTATGCGTTTCAGTGGTCCCATTACGTCCATCTCCGAGCTCGTTTTTCCTTCTTTGCCAAGGAACACGTGTACCAAATTGCATCACGATATCCTAATATTTACACAAGTTACAGACAGCCCTATTTCAATTGTTAGTCTAATTTTTTCAGCTTGCTGTTTTGGTATAGGTCATTGATTTGGCTAACCCCACAACAATTGTCAATTAACAAAGCTGGCTAAAGAGCAGCACCATATTTCATATATACGTAATTCACCTAAAGTTGTCCCAAATCCCATCACGTTAAAACCATTTCTCAAAAGGGTGAAATAACATTAGCCCACCTACATGTTTCAAACGTATGGTAATGTACTTTGCCCACCTCACCAAAGACTAACCTTTCCAAATTCAAGGAAGCTTGGAGAGTCTCTTCCGAATTTTTCAGTCTCTATATGCGACATTTATTCAATAGTATGTTGGTGGTAGAAAAAGTATACCTAGAACATTAGGTAATAAGTACTGTAAATGAATATCTGATCTCCGGAGTATATATACTACTGTGATCAAATTGAAAGGTGAATTTTGTCCATTTGATCTCCTTCAAAGTAATCCCCTCACGCTGCAATACACTTATGCCAACGAATTTTCCAGTCATCATAGCACTTGGAAAAATCCTCCGTCGTGATGGCCATCAGAGCCTTCTTCGATCCAGCTCTTATAGCCTCAATTGAGTCAAAACGGTGTCCTCGGAGTAGTCATGTGAATTTGCTGAATAGCCAGAAGTTACACGAAGGTAAATCAGGCGAATGCGGTGGTTACGGCTTGAAACTAGTTGAAAATGTGGCGAAATGATCACGAATAACCAATGCAGTATGAGATGGTGCATTATCGCACTTCTTTGTTCAATAAATTCAGACATACTAAAAATCGAAGAATTCACTATTAGAGCCTTACAAAACGACGCATATCTCAAATACTGAAGAATATTTTGACGTGAAATTTAGCATAGATGTCACTAACAGTATTACCAACTTATAGAAAAAAAATTTGCCGATTCGAAAAACACACAAGGTATAAATTGAAAAATCACAGTTTGATCTCAGTAGTATACAGAATCTTTATTACTTCCCTGTTCGGTTGAAATCTGTACAAGAGGATTTATTATATATGCCGATGGTATCGTGGCTACATATATAGTCCACATGTATGTATATATATCAATACTTCTATAAAGTAACTCAACATACTCCAGTATGTTCAATCATAAATATTGCAAGGGTATACTGACAGGACCAACAAAACCCGAGCACAATGACGAGCTTACAATACAAAGTGCCAGGCGAATGCTCACACACACACACACCAAGCACTATAATCGAATTCCTGTGATAAGGATAACATATGCAAGGATAACAATATGTGAAAACATTATTTTGTCATTATGCTTGTGCATTGGGAATTTATCAAGGAATTGAGCGCAGTGCGTTGAAGATATTTTTTGTTGTAGTTTTTATTGTTGTACCACAGATACGTACATCTTCGCTGGGTATCCGAGGAGAAGAGCATTTGCCTTGCACTGTGAAATTGCTTAAAATAAGATAATCTTTCTGGAAAGATGGCGGCGAAGGCGTTCAGCTGCTGCATGAAAACTATTTACACTGCTAAATTTGTTGGATCAATCGCATTTGCCACTTCGGCAAGCAACCGACAGCCGCAAGCATCTGATCAGAGCAAAGCATTCCGTTGCAATGCACAATCAAATATTTATTTATTGCCGAGAATTCCATTAGAAATATACGCAGATAATATCTTCCAATCTAATTTGTGGCATCTGCCTTCGGCTGCACACATCGGGCAAACACTCATTCCTGTAGTTGCAGTTACTATAGTGGTTTAATCCAATTTGTAAACCATTAAATCGCGTTAAATGCCGTTTCCGGAGCTATCGCACCGGTGATTATAGACAGTTTTATTGAAGACAATCTCAACAGCCAGGTATTCCCACTTCACGCCACTCAATAGGCTTACCTTCAGCTGCACACTCGGAAGCAAAAGGCTACCCGAACGGCGCGGAAACCGGCAATTACAGAAGAGAAATTGAGCCGCACAATTTCGTCCTTTTGTAATGTTTGTAGTCATTTCTGTTGGAAGAAATTAGTAAGATATAAGGAAACAGGTACACCGAGTAAATATGTATAAGAATCGGAGACCGAAGACGCTTCACATGACATCAAAGTGAACTGTAGCTAAAAGGATTGTCTTCTCCTGTGTGCTTTATCAATGTTCGTTTCCTTTTTGTCTTCGCGCCAGTATGTCGTAGATCCAATATTGTTCCATTGTGCTACATTTATATCGTGTTACATTTGTGATTCCTCTTCCGCTCCTTAAAAGACCAATTTCTTTTCACTCTTTTCATTTCATGTAAACGGAAATCGATTGGTGGTGGATGCTGATGCAAACGACATTTAACTAAAGTCCGTAAAAGGTTGCACAATGAGCATACATGCTATAAAGGTTTGCTCAGATCTACATACGATTTCAAACATTTTTCTTTCGAAATGTTCCAAAAATTAAAAACTTAAATTTCGTAAAATCCCCGTTACCTGAGGCTTTTTTGTATTTTGAATGAACCAGTACTAAGTTATGAGCGGCACCGCGTCCCATTTTTTTCCGAACCACATTTCAATAATTGCGGTCATGTCGTATTTTTATACTCTTGCAACATGTTGCTACCTAACGGTTGTTTTTATCACCTAAAACTAAGCGGGATAAATATAGGGTTATATACTATATGTATATAAATGATCAGGGTGCCGAGAAAAGTTGAAAGTTGGGTGACTGTCTGTCTGCCCAACCGTCCTTCCGTACAAGCTGTAACTTGAGTAAAAATTGAGATATCTTGAAGTTTCTTGGTATGAGGGTTACTTAGTACAAATGTTTCAGATGCATTACAGAACCCCTGGAAACATTTTATTAGTATGTGGCATGTTAATAGCATTAAGTAGTTTTTAAAACTATTCTAAGAACCAATTCACAGAGGAATATCCCCTCAGAGGCTTCTGGAGGACGGTACAGCATTCTCAGATCTTCTCACGTCAGCATTAAATTCCTTCAAGTCATTCAAGTCCACTCGACCTGATGGCATTATACCTGCGCAATTTCAGCGGACGTTATAGGTGTCATGCAGCTGGTTGGCCCATCTAGCCACATTTCGGACGCGTGAAGAGAGGTTAGAATGGTGCTCATCCTGAAAGCCGGTAGGAGCTCTCATGTGAATTCCAAGACTGTAGGCCTATTGGCCTCTATCCATCTCTATCTTGACTAATTGTTAAATGAATATTTCTGGATACCGTCTATGAGTTAACACAAGGGCACCTCGATGTGGTATCTAGCTAGTCGGAAAGAAGCGGCGTAGCTGTCAATACAAATAAAGCTCAACTCAACTCCGGAAAACTGGACACATCAATAGTCCTATAGAGGGATGTTACAAAATTCTCTCTGAGAACTTGGACCACTGCGCCGCGGGTCCTTTCTCCGGGGCATCTTCTCCGCGCACATATCTTAGAGAGATATGTGGGTGGGATGGCATCGTTGGAGAAGAGGGAAGGTTGGAACATCTCGGTTGCCATATTTTTTACGAAGCCGGCGAATTGGCTGGAAAATATACTAGCCGCCACGATTTTTGTCGAGATACGATGGTCTTATTTATGCATACCCAGGAGTTTTGGGCATTACAACGGACAAGAATTTATAGCAGTCCACGTGGGATTCTTCGTGGTCTCTGGAATAATCAGCATATTTACCTGAATTAACATATAAATATCAGAAAATTGAAAATGTTAATATAAATAAATACATATAATGCCAAAAGTTAATCTCCCTAAAATCTTTATATAATAAGTAAAATCTGGGATCTACATAAAAAGGAGTTACGCTATGCCTATAAATTATATTAGCTGTTCCAAGCTTCCTTATATGGTATGTGATTCTAAGATATCCTCCCCCAAATCTTAGTTTCAGTTCTTGCTGTGTGCGATCTTTGAAGGAAGTTCTATTTTTAGTAAAAACTAATATGTAGAAAAACTTTTAATATTCGAGGTTCTAAATAAATCGAGGTGCAACGTATAAGCTAAAGAATATATACTCCAGCATTGTTTTTGATCCGCTACAACATTTTATTAATTTGTAATATCTGAAATATTATTTCCCTCTAAGATTTTTTTAACTTACTAACAAACCTCACAAACATGTGCCTATGTATGTATGTATGTTCAAATGTCTTATAGTTGGAAATGCAACTATTTCTCACCTTAATACGCAGAAAATTACCATGACTCACCCGTAATTCAATTCCGAAAGTCGCTTCGAGGGACTTCTGAACTTCCGAAGCGGAAATTCGACAATGCACTATTTTTTATCTCACAAACAATTAGAAAAAAGTCATTATTATAATACTAAGTAGCCATAGAAAATGGGATGAAACCAGCCAGTAGCGAAGCAAAGAGCCGAACAAACATTCTGGCGACAATGGCAGTGACAAATAAATAGTAGCAATAACAATAACAATGCGTAATTTACTGCCGTCAAACAGAGGCACAAAGGCGAGAAAAAATACGTAGCCCGAAGTAATGGTCACACAAGCACACACACACACATGCAATCACAAATATGTGTGTCCAGGAGAAGGCAATGTTAATAAAGCGTGAAGGGCTAAAAAACTCAACTTGATGCCCCTAAAAAGTGATCGGCGGAACATCATTGTGTTGATAGTTGGGTATGATAGAGGAGGGCAGCGCAAGAGTTCAATAAAACTAGTGAAAAATGCAGCGAAACTAATGATGCGGCGCAACTTCCGTTTTGACCGGAATGCGCTACCACCTATCTTTTTAGCTGTTATTAAGACCGAATTAAAATGCCATAATTTTTTTGAATGCATGATGGGAAGCCGCACAAGCAAATGTGAGAAAAAGTTCGAACACCAATATTATAAAATACAGTTTATGATTTCATAAATAACAAAGCTCAACAACAACATTTTTTTGTTGCCCTGTATATTTTAACAAATTTTGATGCTTTCAAGTGTCCAGATTAAGGTCTTTTTCAAGAAAATATTTTTTTAGCCAATTGCAAATCCAATATTATGATAAATGTCGGCTTGTTACGAATAAAAATTTAGTTTTCCCGTCATGATTAGGGTTCTGCGAACCTGCTCCACGCATTCAAATGTCATGTGATCATTATGCGGGAAGCCCTAAGATTTTACTAGAAATCAAACGTGGAGATATCTTGAATTACAGTCTCTCTTTCAATCGAAATCCTCTTTGCGTTTCAAAAGTAATTCGCACTACTACTTAGAAACAATGATATCGCCAAATACCCATGCATTGGTACACTCCACGAATAAGAGAGAGAAACACCTACCATACACCAACGATATTTTCTCAAGAGAACTCAGACATTAAAACGTGGTCAAGTTAGGAAACAATTTGTCAGAATCTAGGAAAAAATTTGAGTATAAAGTTAGACTATCTCCGCAATCATCTGGCTAAAGCTTCGGATACTTTTAGTAATTATAGTAAGGAACAGATAGAGCTATTCAACCAGCATCTACAATTGATGAATGAATGGTGTCAAGGTTGTTGAGACCGGCATATCCTGGCAGATTACTCGAAGGCCTTAAAAAGGTATAAAATCATGAAATGTGGGCAGAAACATATTCAACATTTATCTTATTTTTATGGCAACAAAATCACTATACACTTAGACGAATGTAATTGTTAATTCACCGAAACTAATATAGGATGGAAGCGGGAAGTAATATTTTCCTTCTAAAACTTTTTCATGTTACGGGAATGTTGAAATATTGCTATGGCTTGGATTTCAGAGTTTTTTACAAATCTGTTAAAGTATTCTAAATATGTGAATAAATAAGGACCTTGAAATGTTTCTAAATATTTTCATATATTTATGCTAAAGTTAGCACTCCTTAAATGTGTTATTAATAAAAAGGATGTGGTTATTTACCTCTATCGGGAAGCATAAGCATTTCGTTAAGACAGAGAATTATATGGCAGAAACATATGTATCTCATTTTATCTATTTCGTATACGCTCATTTATTGTTACAGAAGATATCATAATTGATTCACCAGCAATTGGGTTGTCCTGAAAGTTTATGATAAATAAAACATAAATAAGTGAGGCCTAGTTTCATTACTAATTTTTAAATGTTTTAAGCCTTGAATAGATTCAAATGAGGTCTTCATACCCAATTCTGTTATTTTGTTTTGAAGGTAATTTATTCAGATTAACAGAAATTGGTAACTTATATTCAGACTACCTTTTGGCACGACTTACAATATTTTAAAAGTAATTTTCCTCGATATATACTGTCAACAACAAATGGCGGACAATTATTATTCCCAAGGGAAGTTGGTATTCCAAATGGGCAGAATCGGACTATGGTCACTCTATAAAGCCTCATTAAAGAAAATATATAAAATGTCGTTACTAAGCTAATTAAGATCCGAAACGATAATTTAACAATACTCGAGATCGCAGCACCCAGGGACACCTGTGGTTTAAAACATTTTTAGGTCCACTCTCTAAAAGGTTTAACCCTTCTGCACAAATTGAGATTGTACCCCTCATAAACAATGTGTGGGTCAATATGACCCAATAGCAAAAACACGTCAGTATGGTAAAATTATAATAACAAACTCATTTTTTTTATTATTCAAACATAAAATTAACAAATTCAAAATTGTTTTCAATAGGAGTCAGTAAAAAATACGTCAATTCTGACAATTTATTCACATAACTGCCTTTACACTATGTTGTACGCATATAAATTTCAAGCATTTATCGCAACGAACTGAAGAAGCATAAAGGAGAATCTTGAGGCTGCACGTGGATAAACTGGGAGTGTCTGCTGCGACTGCTTCCTGGATGTTTCCACAACTCTTTTTGCAGAAGGACCACAGGGCATTCACTTTCGGCGTGCAATTTGCGGGGTTACCAAAGATGTGGCCAAGTCTACTAAAAATAATCGCCTCTTAAAGATTTTAGTTCTGTTCCATTCGGGATTAAGTTCGGTCCATATAACATATTGGAAAAGAGTGCAACTGGCCATCGTTTCGTTTGGCGTTTACATGTGTACGTTGCTACTAATTGGTCCAGCGCATCAACACCTGCTTTAGTCGCATTATAGTGATGTATTATTATACTCTCGCAACAATGTTGCTAACGAGAGTATTATAGTTTTGTTCACATAACGGTTGTTTGTAAGTCCTAAAACTAAAAGAGTCAGATATAGGGTTATATATACCAAAGTGATCAGGGCGACGAGTAGAGTCGAAATCCGGATGTCTGTCTGTCCGTCCGTCTGTCCGTCCGTCCGTCCGTCTGTCCGTCCGTCCGTGCAAGCTGTAACTTGAGTAAAAATTGAGATATCATGATGAAACTTGGTACACGTATTCCTTGGCTCCATAAGAAGGTTAAGTTCGAAGATGGGCAAAATCGGCCCACTGCCACGCCCACAAAATGGCGGAAACCGAAAACCTATAAAAGTGTCATAACTAAGCCATAAATAAAGATATTAAAAAGTGAAATTTGACACAAAGGATCGCATTAAGGGAGGGGCATATTTGGACCCAATTGTTTTTGAAAAGTGGGCGTGGCCCCACCCCCTACTATTTTTGTACATATCTCGTACTATAGCTATGTCAACCAACTCTACAGAGTCCTAAGATTTTACTAGAAATCAAACGTGGATGATATCTTGAACTTACAGTCTCTCTTTCAATCGAAATCCTCTTTGCGTTTCAAAAGTAATTCGCACTACTACTTAGAAACAATGATATCGCCAAATACCCATGCATTGGTACACTCCACGAATAAGAGAGAGAAACACCTACCATACACCAACGATATTTTCTCAAGAGAACTCAGACATTAAAACGTGGTCAAGTTAGGAAACAATTTGTCAGAATCTAGGAAAAAATTTGAGTATAAAGTTAGACTATCTCCGCAATCATCTGGCTAAAGCTTCGGATACTTTTAGTAATTATAGTAAGGAACAGATAGAGCTATTCAACCAGCATCTACAATTGATGAATGAATGGTGTCAAGGTTGTTGAGACCGGCATATCCTGGCAGATTACTCGAAGGCCTTAAAAAGGTATAAAATCATGAAATGTGGGCAGAAACATATTCAACATTTATCTTATTTTTATGGCAACAAAATCACTATACACTTAGACGAATGTAATTGTTAATTCACCGAAACTAATATAGGATGGAAGCGGGAAGTAATATTTTCCTTCTAAAACTTTTTCATGTTACGGGAATGTTGAAATATTGCTATGGCTTGGATTTCAGAGTTTTTTACAAATCTGTTAAAGTATTCTAAATATGTGAATAAATAAGGACCTTGAAATGTTTCTAAATATTTTCATATATTTATGCTAAAGTTAGCACTCCTTAAATGTGTTATTAATAAAAAGGATGTGGTTATTTACCTCTATCGGGAAGCATAAGCATTTCGTTAAGACAGAGAATTATATGGCAGAAACATATGTATCTCATTTTATCTATTTCGTATACGCTCATTTATTGTTACAGAAGATATCATAATTGATTCACCAGCAATTGGGTTGTCCTGAAAGTTTATGATAAATAAAACATAAATAAGTGAGGCCTAGTTTCATTACTAATTTTTAAATGTTTTAAGCCTTGAATAGATTCAAATGAGGTCTTCATACCCAATTCTGTTATTTTGTTTTGAAGGTAATTTATTCAGATTAACAGAAATTGGTAACTTATATTCAGACTACCTTTTGGCACGACTTACAATATTTTAAAAGTAATTTTCCTCGATATATACTGTCAACAACAAATGGCGGACAATTATTATTCCCAAGGGAAGTTGGTATTCCAAATGGGCAGAATCGGACTATGGTCACTCTATAAAGCCTCATTAAAGAAAATATATAAAATGTCGTTACTAAGCTAATTAAGATCCGAAACGATAATTTAACAATACTCGAGATCGCAGCACCCAGGGACACCTGTGGTTTAAAACATTTTTAGGTCCACTCTCTAAAAGGTTTAAAGTACAAATAATAAAAAACGGATAAACTTGCATCAACCAAATTTTCGCACCTCTTCAAACGCTGTTAAAATCAGATAATAACCATGCTTACTCCACAAATAACGGTTATGCTGAAAACTACTACTAAATTCCTGATAACTCCCAAAGCAAATACGACGGAAGCATTAAATTTCACATCCTAATGGTCCGTGCCAAAATTGGTCCATGAGCGCGACGTCACATAATACTGACTTTGCCATCTTGTAGTTTGAAAATGGACGAATTCGGAATACAAACCTAACACCAATAAAGTTATCCGGAAAAATTTTACATCTCAGGGTCGAAATCGGATTATAACTTATTAAATCCCCATATCAAAATAAGAGAACTTCTTTTCCTGGTAATAATGTGTCCTGGAAATAGTTAAATCGGATCAATTCTTCCCCGTGCTCCCATATACCTACAAACAAGTATTTTCAAACTTCCGCTAGCCTTTAGTATAGGGAAATACTGGGCCGTAACAAGTATAAAATCGAATGAATACAGGGTGTATACCTATCAAAATATAAGATACCATGAGAACATTAGGTAAACGTTTAATACTGGATAGGCATTATCTTAATAGCGAAGCTCTGTGAAATCGCTCACCGAATTACCTCAGCCCACTTACATTTAACATAAAGAATTTCTTTACAAGTATTCTCCAGTCTCTATGCTATCGGTCAACGTGTGAGTACATACAACTATCCATATGGCCTTTCAAGCGCTACACCTAATACGACTGAAATTGGTCCCGACCTTCTTCTTCTTTATTGGCGAATACACCGCTTACGCGGTTATAGCCGAGTTTACAACAGCACGCCAGCCGTTTTCGCTTACACTATTTGCGCCAATTGGAGATTCCAAGTATGGCCAGATCCTTCTTCACTTGGTCTTTTTAACGCAGTGGAAGTCTTTCCCTTCCTCTGCCTTCCCCGCGGGTACTGCGTCGAAAACATGACCTAGCTACCCTACACGCTGTCTTTTAATTCGCTGAGACCAATGCGCAAAGGACCATAAATCTTTCGCAGAACTTTTCTCTCGAAAACTCATAACGTCGACTCATCCGATATTGACATCGTACATGTCTCTGTACCATATAACATGACGGGAATGGGAGTGACTTATAGAGTTTGGTCTTTGTTCCTCGAGAGAGAACTTTACTCCTCAATTGCCTACTCACTTCGAAGTAACCCTGTGGGTAAGTGTTATTCTGAGTTGGACGAAGAGGTGGTGCGTGTCGATACTCTTTTTACGGGTCTTTTCCAAGATTTGCCGCATTGTGAATATCTGGTCAGTTGTTCATTTTCCAGGCCTAAAGTCAGTCAGTTTGTTGACGGTGAGTTTTAATCTTTCACACAGTACGCTCCATGCTAAAGCCTGCGAAGTTCTATTAGAAAACCACGGGAATATATATAAAGCAACTATATTTACGGACAGCCAGGCGGCCCTCCTGGCATTGTCTTCACCCATGACAAATTCCAGTACAGTTCACAACTGCAAGAGAGCACTAAGCTCAATAAAAGACAAGCTCCAGCTAAACTAGATCTGGGTTCCCGGCCACAGGAACACTTTCGGTAACGAAAAAGCAGACGAGTTGGCAAAGGCAGGAGCTTTCCTTAATGAATCCATGGCGGAGCTAATACCAAGCCCGCTAGGATTGATAAAAGGAGAGATCAATAGACAATTTCAGCAAATTGCAAACAACAGGTGGAAAAACACTACAAAATGCGTCATAACTAAACAATTATGGCCAACATATGACAGGAAAAGAACCAATGACTTATTAAATAGGTCAAGAAAAAGTATTTACAGAATAACAGCTACCACAACAGGGCACTGGCCATTTGGGGAACATGCGTCCAAAATGGTATTGCCCTACAACGACATCTGCCGTGGCTGCGGAGTAGCAGGGAACAAGGAAGCAATCTTCCACTTTCTCTGCGAATGCCCAGCTCTAGCACAGATCCGACACAAAACACTCGGAATCCACCAAGCACCAAACCTTGAATGGATTTCCACCAAAAGCATATCGGACATAAGTAGTTTCATCGAAACCTCAAAATGGTTTGAGAGAGAAGGTGAAACGTAATAGCAGATACAGGAGGTTCTACGAATAGTGTATCAAAATGGCACATCAAGTGCTAATTGAGCCCGATAGGGCTGCACTCCTACCTACCTACCTACGCTCCATGCATCCGTGGGACATGCTTTCGTTCGACCATATTCTACAAAGAAGCTAATGCATGCTTCTTCGCCTCCGTATTTGAACAGCTCGGCTGGCAATCAATCGGCCCTGCCGCATTGTTGTTCTTCCGACGGATTATTGTTATTCGAACTTCTTCATTGTTGGGCCATGGGACATCTGCTTCATCGTCATTCATAGTTTTAGTATGCATGGTGCATCAGTCACTAGATCACCTCTGGAAGTTCTACAAAAGTATGTTACAGTCTTGAAACCTTCTTTAGTCGCCGCGTCATTTCGTAGAATTTTCGAGTATTACCTCTGTCGGCCAGCTTATCAAGCTCTTCGTACACACGCATTGTGTTGTGATCGCAACGTTGCGAAGTAGACAGTATGTTTTCTCTCCGCTACGACACTGCACTCCTCGTCGTGCCAGCTGTTTTGCCTTTTCCGAAAACCAATGATATAAGGAGCTGGAAATGCCGTGTCACTTTTTCTTTATACCGAGTTGCTGATGAGTGCTCTCAGAGAACAGAAGGGCAAGTCGAGTAGAAAATTGTTCGGCTGTCTGATGTGATTGCAGTTTCTCGACATCAAACCTTCTTCTGTTTGTTGACGTTACGGTTTTGCTGCACAGAGGCGGATGCGTATCTTGACTGCAACAAAATAGTGGTCCGAGTCAATACGGGGACCTCGGAGAGAACACACGTTTAAACACTGGAAACTTTCTTCCGTCTATCACAACATGAGCGATCTGGTTGGTGGTTTTTCGATCCGGAGACAGCCAGGTAGATTGATGAGTTTTTCTATGCTGGAATTTAGTACTACAGTCGATAATATTTCTGGCCCCGGCGAAGACGATCAGCCTCAACCCATTTCGGGATGTTTCCTCGGAGATGCTGAATTTACCGACTGTTACGCCAAGGATACCTTCCTGTGCGCTCCAAGCGCTCATAGGAGACATCTTTGGTCACATCGTCCTTCTCTTCTGTCGGGGCGTGAGCGCAAATCAGCGATATGTGGAAGAATTTCGCTTTGATGCGGATTGTAGCTAGACGTTAATCTACCGGGGTGAATGCCAGGACACTCTCCCACCACGAATCCAACACCTAATTTTCTCTCATTTGTATAGCCACTGTAGGCACCTATCTGATAGGTCCGGTTGTTTTTGTGGGGTGCGGGTAGAAGATTGGGTGCATGTAATTGCAGAATGCCCGATGTCTTCAGACATTAAGGATTTGGGAGGTAATGGGATTAGCTGGACGAATGGGCACTTAGATGTTAGTGGTGTGATCTCCACTAGCCGGAATACCGAATTGTTAGGGTTGTATGCACGTGAGTTGTTTAAGCGGCGAAGGCGTTTAACTGTGAATTAGAGTTAGTTTTTAGTATGAGTGTTGTGTGTTGTGTTGTGTGTCAGTGGGGTCCAACCGCACCTTCTATATTGGCCACCAGTCCAGAACAGTATAGTAGTTTCGGCTACGAGGTCTGACCGAAGACTTAATTCTGGTACCACAAGGAGCAGATGCCCTTGGAGGTAACTCCAACCTGCTCATGCAGACTGGCCCCTCGGGGAGTATTGTGGTGGTTGTGGTTTGTACCCAAATGCGGGTAGAATTGACTTTTTGTCAGTTCGATGTGGAGTTGCATTCGTAGTACGCCAGAGGTTTTAGATGGGCCTCGAACCTTACCAAGGTGGTTAGTGTGTTCATTCCACATTGCCAATTGGTACTGAAAATGCTTGGCATTTTCAGGGCGCTGATCAACGCATTGATTTGATCCGTTGTACGTTTGAGTACCGTAGGGTAAGGCTGTCGTCAGCAGGTACCTACGTTAAACATTCCGGTTGGTTGTTGTAGTAAATGCCACAAGGGCCTACTCGTATCAGTCCTTTTTCCGTCCATTACACGGGCAGCGGCACCGTCCCAATTAAGGGATCAGTTATTCGAGATATTTGTTCTTAACGCGTTTGCTGGGGTTGTCATCAAAAGGAGGATCTATCACAACAGTGGGGACGAATGATTCGCCTTCTCACTTTGGCTCGCCTTCAAACGGATGTTTTTCGGCTACCCAGAGGTTTCTTAATCTTAGGATGGAAGTCGTGGGCCGTTTGAGCCATATGTAAAAGAATCGTTCTAATTACTGCCAATTCCAAATTAACTTCCATCTGATTTTATATAACGGAATAAAATTGTGCTTATGGTCATAAAATGTTCCAGTCCAACAAAAAGTTTTCAAACCCCTAGTTACGAATATTTGAACCTCAGTACGTATAGTTCAATTTTTACCGAATATAACGGTCAATGTTCAAGGAATATAATTCAGAGAAAATTTCCTGTGTAATAGTAAGTCTGTGATGTAAAAATGGGTTGAATCGGATAACTAGTTCTTTTAGCCCCCATATACCGCATATACCGGTCAATATTTTAGTTATTTAGTGTTTTACTCTTAAAAGTATATCTAATTCTAAAATAGATAAAATTGGGCGAACACTTGGCCTAGCCCACATATCACTAATATCGGGATTTTCGAATACTTGGCTGACATTACACCATATGAATGGTGATACATATATTTGAGGAGCCTTGATGAAACATTGGGAGCAGTTTATTAGTCTGAGGCCTTTTAATTGCATGTAGTTTTGGCAAAAAACATATTATCAATACTATCTCCTATAGTATAACTAATATAAGATCTTCAAACTTTTGTCAAAATGCCCTTTCTTTCTTAATTAATACATATAATGTTTTACAACACCTGAAAGTATTTTTCCTTTTTGATTTTTTCAAATTGCGAGAGTATGCAAAGCTCGGTTACACCCGAATTTGATTATAATGGTTATACAGTAAGTAAGCGCGTTATAAAATAAAATTACTACTTTTGCAATATAATTTGTTTATTGAAAGAATTTAATATTGTCTAGTTCAACGCTCTATGGTAAACAACATTTTTAGTTTTTTTTGTTCTCGGTATAAATAAATAAAACTGCTGGCTTTCCAACCAGCGAGCAAGCAACATAAAGTTGGCCAAGCGAATTCAGAAATTCGATAGGATAATTCACTACATCTTCTTCATTCGTCACAGTATCCAAAGATTTATACGAAAGCACATCACCTAGTATATTATGTTGTATGGCTGTACTTTCGACAACAACGGAGAATATGGAACGATCCAACGATTGTCTACTTCAATAGCTTGATTCCTTACTTTAATCACTGTTGATCTACCATTATCTTCAGTTGATCGGCGACGATACGGATAACCGTCATTCCCAGTAACAGTATCCGAAACCAAAGCTGTTGGATATCGTTTCCTACACTTCCCATCAACCATGCATGGCGAATGAACATTAAACTCTCCACACGGGCCATGGATCATGTGTTTAACAACGACATTAAGCATTTCTGGTTCTGTCGTTGCATCTGCCGAAATTACATCATCAACTTCATCCTTTATTTTATTCACCAACCAAATCACCAAAAACATGAATTTACGTAAACGTAATAATGTCGTCCGTAAGTCATTGCTTCCTGTGCATATTTGTGCATATAACATTGACTGCCAGTGTATGAAGATGGCAAAGTAATCATTCTTTCAAGATCGTTAAAATTTCCATCGTTGTTAATGGCATCACGCAAATCTATGTATTCCTCGGTACGTAATTTTTGCTGATTAAACCCAATAAAACTCAATCGCTCAGTTTCTACCTTTGCATACATATCTACAACATACTGATGGAAAAGTCGTCGAGAATGCAAAGTATAATAAGAAAAACCGTTAACTTCGGCTGCACCGAAGCTAATATACCCTTCACAGGTGCATTTCTTTTAGTAACTATGTGTTCAGTTTATATGGAAGCTATAAGCTATAGTAATCCGATCTGAACAATTTTTTCGGAGATTATATTATTACCTTAAGCAGTAATCCATGTCAAATTTCGTGAAGATACCACGTCAAATGCGAAAGTTTTCCATACAAGCCCTTGATTCCGATCGTTCGGTTTGTATGACAGCTATATGCTATAGTTAACCGATCTGAACAATTCATTCGGAGATTACATTGTTGCCGTAGAAAATAATCTATACCAAATTTCGTGAATATAGCTCGTCAAATGCAAAAGTTTTCCATACAAGAACTTGATTCCGATCGTTCAGTTTGTATGGCAGTCATATCTTATAGTGGTCCGATATCGGCAGTTCCGACAAATGTGCAGCTTCTTGAGGAGAAAATGACGTTTGCAAAAGTTCAAAACGATATCTTAAAAACTGAGGGACTAGTTCGTATATATACAGACGGACAGACAGACAGACGGACATGGCTAAACCGACTCAGCTCAACATGCTGATCATTTATATAAGTATATCTTTATAGGGTCTCCGACGCTTCCTTCTGGGTGTTACAAACTTCGTAACTAACTAAATATACCCTGTTCAGGGCATAATGATACCCATCCTCTCCTTGCCAAAATAGAATCGAATATTTTTGGCATATTTCATTATTTAACATTCGGTTCATCTTTTTGAGCGGTCCTTACTTCTTGCGTGTTTATTAAGACTAACAACAATAACAATTCCGGTGACGTACATATATTATTCTTATCATTCATTATCAGAGCAACTAAAATCAGCTCATGAGCTATTAGGACTATCTAAGCATGACGGCAATTTCTAGTCGGAGTCTATTTTCAGTACATTTGTGCTACATGTGTACAAACTATTAACAAATTGTAACTTACATATATGCTAAGGTCGAAGCTATATAATAAATTCCGTGTAAAACAGCACGTCGTAAGCGTCCTAGTTTTTCCCCACCTGTCATATGTATATAATATTGATATAATTTACCTCATGTGACCGTTTCCTGTGTATTTATCTTATTGAAATTGAGTGATCTCTACAATGAGTAATTGCACGACTTTACGATTAGATAAGAAAGAATTGGACAAATATGGACAAGCACTTCAATTGAAGTAGGTCGGTTTGACAACAGATGACGCCATAGCTAGTAGGCTGACTTCCCAATTACCCTTCTTATTTCACAAACGGAAATTTGGAATTTTTATTGTAATTCAATTGTAGTTCTAACCAAATTTTAAGTGTTTAATTAGCTCTTGAGGAGCAAAGCTGAGGAGTTTAGACAGAGCACATTGTATGTATGTCCTTTGGTTTAAACTGATCAAATCTTTCATTTGTACGATAATTAAGAAGTAATTTAAGTGCACTACAGGCAGACTACGAGTATCGGCCCCGTTCAGGCTCGAGGACTAATCCTCAACTATGTATGATCCTTTGTAATGCCATAAAATGGAGCTTCTGTATCCTACCTTATGAATCGACAAAGCGACTTGAGGCCAAAACAAATCTGCTTAAGACTATAATTTCTATTCCCACCAGCTCAATAAATATCTAAAATTGTGTATTTAGTCTTATCTGGCAAAAGCGGGACAACCAAGAAGGATCTGTTGAGATGTTACTTCCTCGTGTTCTTCCAAACAGAGGGCATGCTGTAAGATTTCCAACCTTACAGCGTAGATGTCAACAGGGCAAAGAAGATCTTGCGAACTGATGGTAGCTAAGCACTGGTCAAGCTCCCGCGAAGCTCAACTATTCGCTAGCAGAAAGCATGAAGAAAACGGGCAGTCACTCTCGCCGCTATTAAGCCAGAGAAAACACCGCCACAGTTGGGTTTGGCGACTCCATGACCTCAAATATCCGGTACGAAGTCAAAGCGAACACGCTACGGACGCAATTTACTTCAGAAGCGAGTGACCCTTGCACAACTTAGTTCTTGATATTGTAGCTTTATCACATCTAACATCTGGATACATTGCATAATCAATGTGTACATATGTATGTATGTATGTGTGTAATAATAGTATTAATTGTTCATGACAGAAGAAGGATCTCATGACCATTATATCGCATATTGCATGTGATGACTTCCGCCAAAAGGGCACTGAGAACTTTTGCGGTACGTTTCTGCGGGTGATTGCAGTACGAAAAACATCGGTTTGTGTCAGTTCGGCACTTCTCTTAATTTGCGCCACATTTATGCAGGTGTAGATCTTGTAAGTAAATTGTGAATTTTAACAAATTCACTATTATCATCGTTAATGACTTAACAGCGACACAAATTTAATGGTTCTCATGAAATTATATGCACAGTCGAGTGTGAATGAAAACCGTTTAAAACTACCACGTGACAACTTGACAGTTGTTTACCATAACATACAATATATACAAAAATGCGTACATATGAACATATGAATATGTTTTGTTGTAGAAATATTAGCGATCTCAAATTCATCACGAATACTCTTTGAGATCCCAAAGCTCTTTAGAAGCCTAATGCAATAAAATGCTATCTTTGGTTTCTGTGACAGGCTTTAAAAAGGCTTTTAAAGTATGATTACCAATGTAAGAAGTTAAGTGGCAAGAGTTAAGTAGGCTTATCACTTTGGTATACTAGAAATTATAGAAATCAAAACCAACGTTGAAGAAATACGAGTTATATAAGTATACATATTTCTTGCGATCCTGGTCCGATATTGTTTGGGGTCATGGCACAGATAATAAAATGAGTTAAAACAAGTAAAAATTACATTGTGAGACAAAAGCACCCGGAAATTATAATTAAATTCCAAGGGTAAATGGTATTTAAAAAAATATAGTTTGCTAAGTTGGTATGACTTAATACCTTAATTACTATGCCAAATATGAGCGCGATCTGTCAACCAGTTATTTGCAGCGGCTGCTTAAGTCGGCACACCTCAGTAGTGCGTTGCGATTTTGGATAAAAATGTCGAACAAAGATTAATGCCCCTATTGCGGTTTTCAACCCAACTGCATTTCAGTCGAAGTTTAAAAATTCAGTATTGCCAATTGCAACTCAATCCGTAAAAAAAAATTGCGGTTGAAGTATGATCGAACTTCAACTTTTTTTGGTATTGCGGTTTTCAACTCTGTACAAGTGGGATTGACTAGTATATAAATAAACTTCAACTGCTTAATAGCGGTTGAAGTTCAACATTCGTGCAGTGAAATACAAAAAAATATTAAAGAAAAATGGAGGACGGGTAAAATAACTATTTTAATTAATGTTAAATTAATTTTAAATTTTTAGAAAAAATAAAGTTACAACAAAAAAGCAATTCGAAAAATTGGTGCAGTTAATGGAGAAGTTTCCAGAAGTAGGAAGAGGAAAGCCACAATTTGGAAACAATAAATTCAAATTGAGGTGCAGCGCCTCAAGATTGCTAAATAAAAATCTTCGCAAAGATTTTAATTTTTTGGCTATTTAACACTCCAAGTAATATATTTTTTATTTTATTTTTAATTATTCTGGAATGAAGTGATATTTTATATTTTTGTACCATAGTTTAAGTTTACATTAAAAAATGAAGTGATATTGTGATTTAATGAATTTATTTAAATAAAATTTAAATATATGCCTGAATAAATAGCACATTAGAAATAATAAATGAAATTTAGTATTTTAATTATTTATACGGAAGTTATAATATTATTGCGAATTATTCGAGCCGTATCCTCTTCTTCCCTTTCTATGTCCAAAACGTCATTGGTCATTGTAGTATTTGAAGTAGGTGGTATTTCTTCCGGAGATTCCACTTGAAAGTGTTGGCAAATATTGTGCAATGCGCAACAAGCATTCACAATTTGCGTAGCCTTTTCGGGAGTGTAATGTAAACCTCGTACAGATAAAAGACATCGAAATCTACTCTTCTCTTTGAGTGTACTGTATTGTAGCGTGCTTGGGGTGAAGAAGCTTCCGCCAAGCGATAAGGCGTCATTAAAAATTTGTGCAGAGGATAGCCAGCGTCGCCTAAGAAATTACATTACTCCAATTATTTAGCAATAAATACGATAAAGTCTTACCCAAGATCCAAGTGTTATTCTGTAAGTTGTTCTGTAAATGCACTTTCAAATCGCTAACATTGAAAACAAAAGAGTCATAATTTGCGCCTGCATGTCTAGCATCCAAATACCGAATAGACATTTTATAATCACAAAGCTAAAAATTTTAAGAAATTACACCATTTTGTTTCTAATATAATTCAGATTTTATACATACAATCATCACGTTTAAACTGTAGTAGCCCTTTCTGTTAAGATAAAGATGTTGCGCTTCTTTTCTTGGTGAAATTATGCGAACATGAGTCCCGTCGATGCAACCAACTACTCCCGGGAAAGAACTTTTTGAATAAAATGAAACTTTTGAAGCGTTTTGCTCCCCCTCAGTCATTTGAATTTTGATCTGAAGTTGTATTGCCTTAACTTCAATTCGACCAAGTCGGGTTGAAAACCGCAATAGGGGCATAAGTAGTTATGTATTTTTTACATTTATTTCTAACGAAATTTTGTATGCGGAATCATTGCAATGCAAATGAAAAGCCTTACGGTGCTTCAGCTTTATCAAGAACACAACGAGTGGTACGAAGTCTTCAAAGGTGGAAAGATCGTTGAGGATATACCTCGTTCTGGACGACCTTCGATCTTCGAAAATGGTGCTTGAAAATCGTCATGCAAGTATTAGAGAGATGGCAAGAAAGCTCGACATCTCTCGCGAGTCCGTTCGAATGATTTTGGTGGACATTTTAGGTATGTATGAATTGCATTATTGCTCTACTCATCTCGATAAAGCTGAATTTTTTAAAAAAATAGTACCGTAAACAGGTCTCTTTGGACATGCGTGATCGTACGAATTCCGATCCCACATTCATGGAGAGCATTATAACTGCCGATGAGACATGGGTTTACGGAACGAACCCATTTTGCCCCAGAGCTTAAGGTCATCCCAAAAAGTGGTTTTGAGGGCTGGAAAAATTGTTACCATAAATGTACTACATCTGGTAGAAAGTATTATGAAGGTGACAAAATAAATATTGTTGAATAATTAAATATGTTGCGTTTATTTTGCGGGTACTTTTTTGTCACAATACCTTCCCAAATACACGAGATTCCTTTCAATAACTTGATTCCGAACGGACGGACAGACAGACGGAGACAGCTAAATCGACTCAGTTCATCACGCTAAACATGTATACACATATATACTTTATAGGGTTTCTGACGTTTCCTTTTTATATTACAATAAAATTAGCTAAAACAAGTAGAGATTATGTCTAAAACTATTAGATTACAATAAAAATATATCATATAGTCCTACAGGTAACTAACAACTTTTTATGGCCTACAAATACAGAAAATTATGAACTACCTTCTGAATTTTCTAATTAACTAGATTTTAAGATGGGAATTATTTATTTTGAAAGAAATATCAATTATAGCACACTTTACAGTTAAAAATACGCTCTAAAGCTCGGCCTAAAGATTAATTCGAAGGAGATTCCCAATGTAAAAGAGGCACTCCAAAGCATTTTATTGTGGTAGGTAGGCATCCAGAATCGCCTCATTCTTAATAGTTTGCACTTGTCTTAAACTAACTTCATTTACCGCAGGGTATCTTCCATGACTATTAGAGGTTCTTCTAGTGGTTTATTTGAAGAGTGTCTTCGTCTTCCGAATCTTCATTCCATAAACTCTCTGGTGATGGCTTTCTTATTTTTTTAACGCGTAAACAGTCTTTAATTCAAGGTGAGTGGTGAATCGAACAAACTGCGTTGTATAAATACAATAATCTGGTCTTGTCAAAGAGAGGTATAATAGCAAGCGCTTATACCTTTTAATAATATATCCACGTACTCCGTTTACAGAGCACTTAAATGGAAATGGAAAACGTGCGCACACTTTGCTTCTATACATTCTAAGACTATAAGTCATCTTTTTTTATCCCAAACCGACTGGTTCTTCCAAACTCTTATTAAAAACTCAATGCTGGGCATAAAAAACTATTTTTAGAGTCTTGCGCAAGATAAAGTAAACAGTTATTCATTACATATGGAGTAAATTGCTCATGTCCATATCAAATATATGTATTTTATTAAATTCATCAGAAAATTATTATTTAGTTATATTACAAGTGTATGTACATAAATGTATATATGTATGTACACAAGTGTTAACAATCCGAAAGCATTGATAATTAAAAAATATTTGTATATCTTTTGTACGCATCTTATCAGTAATACATTCCTCCTCCTATTTACATGTATGAGTAGGCAGGTACATTAAGGTGGTCCTATATATTTTTAAATTGATTCAAAAATCGATTTTCTAATCTATTTAATCTAATATCATCGCCTTAACGAAAAACTTTTTTAATCTTGCAGAAAATTTCATAAGTGAAAAGTCGCTCTAAAATAATTTGAGCGTTGACCCAATTTAATTAAATATTAAAATTATTCGACCTTATGTTAATACAACTCGATATATTTGTACATATATGCGTTAGGGTGGGTCAAAAAACGAATTTCTCTTTTCGCTTGGTACTCTGAAAAATTAAGTTCTTACCCGAAAAACGGTAGGAGACCATTTCGTAGAGCATTTAATTTTAATATTGTTTTTCAAGTAGTTGAAAGCGAGTTACAATTTTTTCTATCTGATAAAAAGAAGGAAATAAAAAACCGTTAGGCGTAGGAGCTTTCCGTTACAATTAAGATCTCATACTTGGAGAACGTTTCTTAGAGGTGTTTATCAACTAATATTTCAGACTACGAAGAAAAAAAAGAAAAAGAAAAATTTCTTTTTTCACACACCCCAATATACATATAACTAATACATAAACAAAATAATATAGTAAAAAATATAATTGCTTTGCGATTTCCTTAGTGCGGAATTTTACGGTAATTTCTTTATTCAAATAAATAAAACGTCATAAATATTTTACAAACAAAAGGTTCGATAATATTAACATAATAAATTTACAATTTAAACGTCCTTGTATACGCGCAGAGGCTACTGTTGGCGCTGTCCGGAAGCTTATTGACAAGGTCCATACAATGTGATGAATAAACTCGTACAAATGTATGTATGTACATTTTTCTACAGACAACGACTGTTAAAAATGACAGAGCCTACAAAATTGTTACAA
>NC_052503.1:56655879-56673566 GCF_016617805.1 Bactrocera tryoni
TATGTTGTTAGGACTGGCTAGTTGACCTCGGTTTGTTATGCTGTCGTGTGTATGACCTGGATTCCCGTTTGTTAATAACGGCTGATAGTGCTGCTAACTATTTCGTTAAGTCTGACATTTGTTGTATCGAGATTTACTTTGACGATTGTAGCTCACCTATGTAGAGGTTATGGTACGCAAATCGGAATAACGTGTTCCCAATGTAGCAGTTAGTCCATAAATCACGGCGAGTTTTGGCTTGTACGCCGGGCGTAGGACGTCGGGTATGTTGTGAGCGTCGCCAATGTGATTTTAACGTCGGTATATTGCATGAATTTCGCTATTTAACCAGCTACTTAATTTAATTATCTTTATTTACTTACAAGTAAATCCAACTTACAATTATATTTTGGGTATGAATATAAATGTTTTCTGTTAACCGCAATCGAACACGTGTGATCTCGGCCGATGATCAAAAGGAATAGAATGAATTAGAGAAGCTAATATGAGGTGATCAATATTGTAACGGGATTAAATATTTTAGTTGGCTGAATACAGTGTTACCAGATGAAAGTAGTTAAGTAGTTACAATATTAGAAATAGTTAATAAGTTGATCTATTACAATTTGGAGAGTTGCTAATCGCTACATACTTGTATACTATATAAGGCCTACGAAAAAGAAATCTATTATATTTCCAGTAGTTGACTTTAGCAATCTGTTTCTCGCGTTGTATAAGAGCGATCAGGTTATGCTAATGCGTCAAAAATCGGAATAAGCAAAGACGCAATACTCCATATTCTGCTTTTGTGGTCCTGGTACTCTAACAGACAGTCGCTCGTAATATGGTTTCAGCGATTATATTTCGGAAGTTTTAATATCAAAGGTGGATCATGCATACATATATCGTTAAAATAATGGAAATATTTAAGTTCGACCATCATATCAGAACTTTCGATTGTCCAGTGGATAAGCATTGCAAAAAAACCTATTTCAAAGCATTTCAAACCATTTAAATAATGCTGAATATAACTTCACAAAACATCTCAGAGACCGAATTTCCAGCAACTATTTGTGAAGGGGTTGGTTACTGTACACGAAACCGTGGTCGAATCGCGGTGAGTCGGCGCAAGTGGTGGCCAAGTTAGGATTGATGATCAGGAAGGTTTTGCGATGTGTTTTGTGGGATTGACAACAAATCTTTTACCATGAGCTTCTCCCTGCAGGCAAACTTTTAATTTGGAACTGTACTGTAAATAATTGTACCGTTTGAAGAAATTGGGTTCCGTCAGGACAAAGCGATAGGTTCTTATTCATCTATCTTGCAATCCAGATTTCGAACCAAGTGATGAATACTGGTTGTTGTCAATGGCGACTGATTTTGTTTGAGAAAATCCGACTATGACACATATGAAAATTTACTGTTTTAGTTTTTTGCCAATAGTTACTTTCGAGAGTGGTAATAAGCTATTGAATAAAATTGTAAGCTTCCTGTCTAGCATACCAGGAAACTTTCAAAGCTATAGTGAGCTCTCTGAAACTTGTTAAATTTAATACCTAACGTGATAATTCGAGACTCTTACTAAAACAAATGGTGCAAAAATTCATATACATATGTACATACATTGAGTGTAATCCTACTATTTTTGTAACCCAAAAATGTTTGGTAATATTGATATATAATTTGGTACCTATATAGGATATACGATATAGCTCCGATTACGCGAAATTCAAATACACTGAACATTTTGACCACGAAACTGTACGTGTAAGTAAGAAAATGATGGTCACAGGACACAGGATGCAAAGTTTCGCGTAGTTTAGTAATTATTAGGAAACTCATGTAATATTAACTGCAACCTCTAATAGCACTCTCGGTTAACGTATGATTTAACCGATAGTTTACACGCAGGGTAGCAAATGTTAGTGAATTGAATTGGTTAATCATTCTTCACCTCAAGCAGAAAATTGCGCTCCTCTGGCAAACCATACATAACGTACATAAATACCATATGTATATACATACATAAGTATGTTACTTTTATAGAATGGAGTGGCAAATCTTTTGAGAATAATAAATCAATAATTACCACCTCCAACTATAAAATAATTTTATAAGCAGATATTTGAATAGTGGAACGTATGGTATGTATGTTTATGTGCTATGTGAACTGGTTTACCATTCACAAGCTCTTATCGTCCGTAACATTCGCCGATTCCATCATATATATTTACATGCCCACATAAGCAGATATATGTACATATATAAATATATACATACATACATATATATGTATCTGTATACTATAATTGAATTGATAAATTTGTTTAGCGAATAAAATCGTGGGCACTGAAGCTGATATATGTATGTATGCTTTTAAAATTAGCACATTCAAAGCTACGCACCCAGTCTTAAACTTTTCTTAGAAAAATTTTTGCCTCGTGTATTATTATATTTGCCACCATTCACATTTCATTCAAAGCTTTGGTATATGACATGGACGCAACCCTGTAGGTAAATATCTGGGTTACAAATTTAAGGCTACTAGTTTGTTTTCTAACTTTATATTTATGTTTATATCTGTCTTTGAACACATCGACTAAAAATTAAATATTGCATTCTATTGTACAAGAAAATAAAATTAAAAGAATATAGTTCAAATTACTAGTTTTCCATTCTAATTTATTGGATCCAGGAAACATTTCTGGTGTCTCCTAAGTCGAAATATTTCAGAACACCGTACTAGTATTCCAACGAGGAAAGTTCCAGCGAGAGAATGGTCCCGAACACTTAAGAAAAGTTGCTAAGTTGTGGCTTGAAGAACGGAATGCCAATGAAATGGAATGGTCGCCACAATCCTTTGACCCTTGACATAAACCCCATCGAATATTTGTGATCTGATATCAAGGACTCTCTAGGCCGATGTAAACCGAAATCGATAATATTGGAGGCTGTGAAGAATGAACGGGATTTTATTTCTACCGAAATATTCCAAAAACTTGTAGACGCCATGACTATTAAAAAATTAAGATCACGCAACTAAATACAAACTTCTGAAAAACACAATATCGGATTTAAAAATAAAAAAACAAGTAAGGAAAAGCTTAGTAAGGTGTAACCGAGCATTTCATGATCTTGCAACTTGCAAGGATTAAAGCTAGGGAAGTACCTTCAGGTACATAAGGCTTGTTAGTTAGATTTTATAAGAAAACACATTCTCTCAATTTTATTAAGATATTTCAGGTACTGGTTAATGTATACGGTATAAAGTCATAGGAGGGCTAAGGAAAGTATTGAACATATTTTTGGCAGAAAGATATACTACTATTAGGAAAATATTCTATCTGAATTTCAAATATATATCTCACACATTGACCGTTATTTTCGGTAAAAAGAGAACTACCCTGGTATAAGCACTGGATCCACATATTCAGTGCCTAGTGGCTAAAGCAGTTTGGATTCGATTTCGGCAATTTTTAGTCATAAGTTGGCACAGCTCAAATGCAATATTCGTGCAAAGTTATATCCTGATATAGTAATTCTTTCTTGATTTGTATACTGGAAAGTAAAAATTTCAAATGGAATTTAAAATTGTGTTTATGGGTTCCATTTCGTCCATTTTCGCAGAAGAATGGTACCAAATTTTACTGAAATCGGTCAAAAGGATCTCGAGATATGTGATTTCACCTAAAAATGGGCGGTGCCCCACCCATTTTCCAATTTTGACCCCGCCTAGATTAAAGGCCTCTCATACCATATCGCGGGTAAAATTTAATAACTTCATTTACCGTGCTTTAAGTAGTTTTTAACAGTACCGTTATATGGGGAGTGAGGTGAAGATGAATATTATTCCAAAATTGAAATATCCAAATATTTCTGCAGCTGCCGTTCTTGGGTTTTTTTTTCCTTGCCAAGCACCTGTTCAGATGTTTGATCAGCTTGTTTGGAGCCGTAAAGTTCTAAAATTTGACTGTTTCGCGGCGGCTCGATTTCATTTTTCCAGTCACAGGGGCTCATTTGCTGAAGATCTTCTAAAATTCATGGGGTTTAATCAAAAGCTCTTTTGTTGGTAATGGTGAATTTTTCGCGCTCTTTGACTATGCATGCAATTTGTCTCCGTATCTCCGATTATAAATTTATTTGTTCTAGAGTAGACATTTCGCATACCGTACTTATTTTAAAATATTTTATCTCAACTATGAAAAAATGTATTATTTTAGTTATTGCGTTTCAAGTGTCAGCATGTTTGTGTTATCGGTGCGAAAATGAGCTTCGAATAAAGAGCCAACATTAAATTTTGTTTTAAAATTGGTAAAACTTTTACCGAAACGTTTCAATTGATGAAACAAGTTTATGGCGATGATTGCCTATCCCGTAGCAGAGTGCACGAGTGTTATCAACGTTTTTAAAATGGACGTGAGGACATAAATAAGGGCCAATCAGAATTCGTGATCACCGGAAATTCCTTCGAAACTGTGCACGAATTCATCAAAAATCAGCAGAAATCATCATTGAAATTCATGGAAATGGAATTGAAAATCGTCAAAACATCCATTTATCGCATTTTGACCGAACATTTGGGTTTACGAAAGGTGTGCGCATGGTTTGTTCCGGACAAATTGACTGACGACCAAAAATTGCTCAGAATCCAACATTCGAAGGACGATTATTTGACCAAAAATCACATTTCAACCATTAACCACTCCCCGTATTTACCTGATATGGCACCGTGCGAATTGTTCCTTTTACGGAAAAATGCATTTGCTCATGAAAGGAAAGCGTTATGCAGACGTAGAGGCCATTCAGAAGGCTTTCACCGGCATACTGGCGGCCATACCGGCCAACGAGCTAAAACACTCGTTTGATAAGCTTTTGGACGGTGCAAAAGGCTGTATTGAAGCATAAAGTGACTATTTTGATAAAAATAAATTGATTTTACCGAAAACACCATTTGTTCTGTATTTTTTTAAAAGTCCTGTTTACTTTGGAACGCTCCTTGTATATGTTTGTTTTCTTTATTAATCGATTTCACCCACTTTCTCCTCGAATCAATAAAATCATTACATTACATTGTGTTTCAAGTTTTATAATGATATTTTAGTAACATCTTGTAATCCTAGTGATTTTGATATATTTAACTCTACATTAGGTATTTTTTTGAGGTGATGTGGTGGTCCGTAGAACCAATAAAAGTCAAAACAAACTCTCTGTCGGACCAGCGACACTAAACATGGCAAAGAATCAGATTTTGGTACCCGGGGATTAAATAATTCAAAGTGGGTGCTGTTTCATAAAAACGTAAATGTTTGTTGTTTAAAAGAATCGAAATCAGAAAAAAATATATCCAAGTTACGTATAGTTTACCAAGAATGTCTCGACCAAAAAAAATCTTAACTTCGATATTCGATACCACGCATACATAATTTGCATATATAAAATTCTCAAATCTTAGCCAGGTTTGTTTAAAGAAAATATCCAAAAAGCTCTTAAGAAATGTTATTACCTAATCGAACTTTTGAATCTCTATTTGTTGCGTTATTCGATATCAGTTACTTTTTTACTGCCACGGAGAGTAATTTCGTAAAAGCATCTCCATGTCAATAGATATCTTTATCGGCAAAAGCAGCGAACTCATGTCAAAAAAGTCCACACAATGAATTTGTAGTGGGAATGTGACAACAATGTATGCTAGTTGGCGGCACTGATAATGAAAGCTGCAAACAATTTATTACAGATTACTACTTCCAATAAAGTTTAAAGGAAAGTACAATGAATTAATGCCCAAAACTGACTTTGTTGAACTTATAATAAAGAACGGACAGTCACTGCGCTGCTGTGGCTCTGACTCTTTGAGCATGTTCTTCATCACTCACAATTTCTCACGAGCGTTCATAACCGTACATTTCTGTCTTACGAGTATTATTAATGTGCCATAAATAGACACAATTATAATTGTTTGATTCATATTGAAATTTTTATTGTTTGTTTGGATTAGGCGACTATTTATGACAGATAAATAACGCTAAGAGCCCCTTGCTTGCACCCGGATTTATTCTTCATCAATATAAAAAGTCATTTAACGTCACTTACTTGGTTTCGTCGGAGATGAGAAGCCAGTCAACCTCGTCGAAGTGGTTCTCATAGAGATAGCGCAAGGCCAATTTTAAGCGCTGCCATTTATGTTCGCGTATGGGACTCGGCTGACGTATAACCAACGGCTCTAATACTTCATGCTGTTTCTCGCTGACGAACAACGCGCGACTGCAATGAGTGGACCAGGTTCTTTTGACTTTCAACGCCATTTGCGAGTCATTCGGATCGAAGAGTACAATTAGACAATAAATTGAAGGGTTTTCGTTCAAATTTTCTTCAGTTGATTTGAGCCTGAAGATTTCACTACATAAATGCCGTTGATCACTTAGTACAACATATATTGTGGTTAAAACGATTACACAGAGTAGCGGTAAATAAATACATTTTGAATACTTTTGAAAACTATGCCGAACATTCGCGGCATTTGTAGGTAATAACATCTTCGCCTGAGAAACTTTAAAGAACTACTAAGTGCGCCTACATAAGCAGTAAGCTGCATTCCACAAAGACTGAGTAACTCAAGATAAAGTAATTGGTATTCTGTTATGAATTAGATAACGGAGCTGAACAGAAAGATTAGGACTTTATTGATAATTTAACGGTACATCGCATATGTGGGGCACTTTATGAAATATAGCAAGCACGAATATCTGCGTATGTACAACTGTATAAGAAATTGCGTTGTAAGTCCCAAGCTACAAAAATGGCAAAGATAATAGAGTCAGTTACAGTTTTTCTGGAACTTTTCCTTACTGCATTCCTTTAAATGATGTCACAAGGGTGTAGAAAACGGGATCTTTCAACAAAAAGCAGAAATTGAAATCCTATATTGTGACATAAGAGCACCCAGAAATTGTGATTAAATTCCCTAGGCAAATGAATTTAAACAAATATATATAGTATTCTGCTAAGTTGGTAGAACTGTCCTTAATTACTTTGGGAAATATGGGGGTGATTGATGGTTTCCAGACCAGTTTGTTTACTGCAGCTGCTTAAGTCAGTACACTTCAGTCGTTACGATTTTTACAATTGATAAAGATACAGCATTTGTCTCACATTTTGTGTTTCCACCCAAATTTTCGTCTGCAGAATCATTGCGAATGCCTGAAAGGGCTTACGGTGATTCAGTTTTATCAAAAACACAAGATCGTTGAAGACAATGACTCGCTCTGGACGACCTTCGACATTTTCAACAGATGAAAATATTAAAAAAGTAAAGGATGTGGTGCCTGAAAACCATCAAGCAAGCATAAAAGTTGGCAAGTGAGCTCCACATTGCTCGCGAGTCGAATGATTTTGGTGGATATATGTATTGAGTATGAAGCGCGTTCTTGCTCGACTCGTCCCGGTAAAGTCGTTTTATTTTCAAAAAGAGTACCTTAAACAAGTCTCTTTGGACATGATTGATCGTGCGAATTCCGGTCCGACATTCATGCAGAGCATTATAACTGCTGATGAACTGCTGGGAACATGGCAAACAAGTCAAGAATCTTCGGAGTGGAAGGAAGAAATCGAGCCGAAACCAAAAAAACTACGCCAAAGCCGCTCAAAAACAAAGGTAATGATAATTGTTTTTTTATATTCGTAATTTGGTGTATCATGAATTTGATTCGGAGAGATAGACGGTCAATAAGAAGTTCTATTTGGACGTATTGAGACGTTTTCGTGAGAACATCCGTCGAAAACGAACGGAATTGTGGAAAAACAATGATTGTTGATTTTACACGATGACCGAATTTAAAGCCAAAAACGCAATTAGTACCACCGATTACCCACCGTATTCACGATATTTGGCTCCGTCTGATTGTTTCTTTTTCCTCAAACTGAAATTGCAGCTCGAAGGTACCCGTTTTTAGTCGATAGAAGAGATAAAACAAAATTCGCTGAAATGGAAGGCCATTCAAAAAGTGCTTATGAAAAATATTTCGAGGACTGGAAAAATCGTTGGCATAAAGGTAAATAAAATAAATATTGATGAATATTTAAATATTTTGCGTTTTATTTACAATTCCCGGGTAGCACTTAAGTTCAGTTCATATATACGTATTATCTCAAATAACGTTCTTCTATTGTAAAAGGGTTTTCTTATATAGCCGTTTTGTTTGATTCTATGTTTACAATTGCGAATCACAATAACCACATAATGTCTTAAGCATTATGTTGGAGATTTTGGATGCAGCAAGTCTAGAAAAGCTAAACCTCAATGCTGGTGGAATCCCTTTATTTTGCTGTCGGCAAACTTACAACTTTATCGTAAAGTTTGGTCTTTGCACTTCCTTAGAACGTTTTGACATACGACCGCAAATTTGTGTTGTTTATAGTCACTTCAAATATTCATCTTGGTCAAAAATGGAATTAAATTTCAAACAATCTAATGCAATTATTTTGTACAATTATTACTTAGCAACAGTGCACCGATGAACTTAATTAAATTTTTGGCAATGAAGCCATAGGTCGAGGTCGTAGTTTACTCGAAGACGAATTTCTTTAAGGACGTTCTAACTCAGGTTTTGTTTCAGAAACTATTGACACTGTGCCCAAACTGATATCGCAAGATTGTCATGTGACGTATCGTGAGATTTTAGATAACTGCAAGCATTAGTGAAACCAATATACATTAAATTTTGCATGAGCATTTGCTTTCAAAATAAATTTGTTCAAAAATTTCTTTAAAAAATACGATAGCGGTGCATCGTATGTCATCTTTGACAGGTGAAGGAGATTTAAGCGTATGAGCCCGAAAGGAAGCAGCAGTCGATTGTGCAGGTGTTTCAGAACGAGCCGAATCTATAATAACAAAAGTTAATCATGCACAAAACAATCTGAACATGTCGCAATCATACTACTACAACAACGCAGGGCAGAAAATTTAGAGTAGTACAAAATCATTAGGTTGTCAGTGCCACTGCAGACACTCTTCACCACGACAATGCGAGCCACCTCATAGTTGATGCGTTCACAACGCATGTTGGAGTTGCCTCATTCAGAGTGGCAACAACAATTGGGAGTGTTTCAACAATTGGTTCAAATGCATTCAAAAGTATATAGATTTTAATGAATAATATTTTGAAAACAAAAAACGATTTTCGATAATTAATATTGGTTTGTATTATCTAATCTCGATATATAAAAGGCAACTCTCGTAGTTCGATCTTGAATTGGTTACCTATTACTTGTAATAAATATTTCTATTTGTTAATTTAAGAAATTATTATTAATAACAAGTTTATTGAATATACTCGTAATCCAGTCTAATTTTTTCGTAAAGAAGTGAAAACAAGCGAGCAAATACTAAGTACAAGTGTAACCAAAGATTAGATGCATTTCTAATGTATAATAATTAAGGACATATTAAATGTTTTCAGATCTCTGCTAAACTTTAATAAATAGAAGAAAGGAGGCGTATAGTTTAGTGTTGGGTATATCGACTGATTTCAGTTAACTTTGGCATTAAACTAAAGTATACTAGAGAACATGTTTCTACGAAATTTTATAAAGAAACTCTCATATTGACTGATATAATCGGCTAGGTAGTTCGTGAAGCGAATCCATGTGTTGACTTAATTTTGTTAAGATATCTTACGCACTGACCTACGAATTTGTATGGTATAAAGTCAACCGGAAGTTCGAAAAAACATTATACTTGGAAAATACGTTCACTTTATGCTATTAAGGTATCTAGCAAAGTGACCAATGTTTTCGCTATAAAGTCCGCTATAAGCATGGTAGTGAGGTGCCCATATCAAAGCCTAGGACTTGGAAATGGAATAGTATCATTTTGTCCATTCCATGATATCTTCCAGTCACTGTTTATTCTAGCTTCCATCTAAATATATCTTCATTTATATATTGAAAAGTGAAAGGGACTGAAGGCGTTTAAAATGGCATGGGAAGAGGGATTGGTTTTAGTATGATTTCGCCCATTTTCAAACCGTGACATAACTAAGTTGGTTGGATTTATTAGAGTAGTTACTACGATATGAAATTTCACCAAAGAGCGGTGCCAAAAATAGTTCCCTTATTAGAACTAAATCACTCACTTCACTTTATTAGAATAAAGTCGCAACTACAGATAATTAGATAAAAAAGCGAGAGCGAGTAGATGAGGATGACAAATGATAAATTAAAATTAGTCACCTAAGCAAATCAGGAGGACACAAATATTTACTCATAGAGACGTGTGCGACTTCCACGTGTTACCAATAAAAACGGGTAGCAACTGAAGCAAATACCTGATGGTAGTTGTCTGATAATGAAATATGCAAACAAATTGTCTAGTCTGAATTCATTGACAGTTGACTTATGAAGTGCAATTTGCGGGAGCTGCAATCAAGTAGCGCGCACGTTTTTACACACGCTCATCTGGTGGTGGTGATAAGTGCCTAACAAAATGCAGTGACGATAAGTTTGATTGCGTATTTTAAACTCGGTGACAAATTTGTTATTGCGGTCGTTGAACTTTTTTGCTATTCTCATGCATATTCAAAAATATATAAAATTTTCTATACATCTAATTGGAGGTTATTGGCTTTTATTAGTAGAGAATTCGACGTAGAAGCAGTAGGACTGATTAGACAATGGAAAGGCCGACATACCCTAGAACATATGCACATGTATATGTATGTCACGGCAGCGTGAATAAAAGGAACTCCTGATGTGCTGATTCTTAAGCGGTTAAGAGAAAGATTCTGAACATTTTTATGTAAGTAGTTTTTATCCATTCAAATAATGGTAGAACTAACAATGTTGCACAATTAAATTACATAAGCTGCTTTTGTAAGATCAGTCCAGGGGTGCTCAAACAGCTTCTAAAAATCTAACACTGATCTAAATTGACATATGTGAGAACATAATCAAGGTCAAAGATCAGGCGAAAACGAACACTAACTGCACGATATGTACAGTGCGAAGCCAACCAGAGGAACCATCATAATGGATATGTGAAGTCTAGGAGAAGATGTTACACACTTTAGCGAAAACAAATTTCAATATAATATACATATATATAATATAATAGTATCATATATACAAATATGATATCTAATATCTTCAAAAAGCATTTTTAAGGACAGACTGCGATCACTTATTATATAAAATAATACAACTGGATTTTATTCTTTACCATAAGCTTTTCCCTTTCTGGCTTAATATTCCGATCGCTTTCTCTTCGCAATATTGCCTCTATCACTCTTGCGTGCAACCCTACAACTATCTCGATTATTTAAAAATTGTACAAAGAACCGTAAGGTTAGAAAAGCCACTGTACTTCGGTGTAAATTGTTGATGTTACCATAAGCCAGAATTTAACCGCGTGATTTTTTGTAGCTCAGACTAGTTAATTTGATATACATACATACATACATACATATGTAGGTGTAAACTCTGGGATCAATTATTTCATTTACACACATCCGTAAATAATGGAGCATTAAATGGGGTTTCATAAAATCGAAATTTCTTAAATCCGAAATCTCGTCTGCATAAAGACTTTCTAAGATATCTTCGAATTAAAACCACGAAACACAAATTAAGCATAAACAAGGGCAAACTCATTGAATGCAATTGGCTACATTATTCAATTAAACCAAAATCGGCGAGCTTTCCAATGGTCATAACCCCAAATGAGCAAAACACTTAAAATATTTGACGGCATTTATTGAAAGGCATACAAAGTAAACAAGAATTAAGACAACAATAACAACACAGTTGTCATTTAATAGGAATTATAATGATTTATAGGAGTTGAACAATGAAAAGACGTCAAAACAAGGTACGTAAAAATGCACACTTCAATGACAGTGAAAAGTCAAAGTCAAGCCTTGGGCGTGAATTCACGGTTGCCAAGTGAAAGTGCTGGCATATACCTCGGAGCTTCGCGTTTTGTAACTATCAGCATATGTGTGCTGCCTGAGCGTTGTGCTTTGATCTCTGGCTAAGCTATCCGCTGAACAAAGTTAACGGTTTATTGAACAAAGCCTTTACGCCAACGAGTCTTACGAACAATAGGAAATTTACGGTGTTTTGGCAGCAACAAGTCATTAAAGCCTTTTAATTTTCTGATAGGCTCAAGATGCCAGCAATACGAGTAACCATCTTTGGATACACAGCAATGAAATTCCAAAGTACTCAGCGAAAATAGTAGTCTGCACCTGAACTAAAGCGAATTAGTCTGAAAAAAACTAGTACTTACCGCAATATTCATGTTTAAAGGCTGCAGCAAGATGTGCAAAAGTACAGCAAGTGCAACTTTCTATTTGCCTTTATAAGTTTTTTCCGGTCTCTGCACCGAGCGAATTATCTATTCATAAATGATTTATCCAAAAAAGGCGACAGAATGAAAAAAACCCAAGAAATTATTTATGACGTCCGTAAAAAGATGTTGATCGAGACAGGCGCACTCTAAAGCTCTAAAGTTCAGGAAAAATTGATATGGGAAACATTTGTCTAGAACAGGTGCCGGTCTTGACCACAATCTACCGATCCACCGAGTCACAAGTTACCAATGCAAGGAGTGTACGAGTAAAGGACCAAAACTTAATTTTTCTTAATTTTTGGTCATATTTAATAAACATCTAGCAAGGTATGTGGGTGTAGATAATAATTAAAAAGGTAGTCGACTGACTGTATGGGTTTTTGTAACGAACCAGTTAAAAGTTACTTTTCAACTAGTCCCTTTCTTATCGGGGTATATGATTAAGTAGATATAAACAAATACATGTGCGTGCATAATTACAGTTTGTCACGCGTGGCCGCGAAGGCATCTCATCTCCATCGTAATCAGCACCGGCATCACCATCTCCACTCAACACATCTCTTTTCAATTCGAATTTGTAAACACACGAAGATAAGTGCATACATATGTATGTATGTTTGAGTTCGTAAGTGAATGAATTTTCGAATTCTCAATTGAGAGACCATATGTGACCCGCACCATGAAAGTGAAACCGGTTTCGCGCGTGTTATTAAACGACTAGGACAACGTTGCTTTGCAGCGGCTTCCATGGCTACAATGGCTTCAGCGGGTACGAACGAGTTTACTTCGCTGTGGCGTGACGCATTGAACGTCACCGACGCGTCGGCTACGATTTTGCTGTTGACCCACTTTTCGAAAACTCGCTTCGAGCTGACTCTAAGCTGTCGCAAATTGCAGTTGTCTGCTCTCTGGCTTGGTGTGGAAATCCACGGGAGGAATTATTGATTGCGCGAGCGTGAATTCAAATTATTGAACGCTATCGAATTAATATACATAAATAAATACAATTCATACTTTTCTTTGGACTTCGATTATTTATTTGCTGATTGGATTTAATTTTGTGTCTTCGCAGCTGATACTATCTGGAGAGTTACATATGTATATATATTCAAGTCAAAATGTAAATATGCCTTACTAGGATTTTGTTTAATCTGAGCTGACCTCAATCGATTGATCCCAAATTTTGTATCTATATTTTATATTATTTCCTAAAATACTGAAAATATTACCACAACCGATTCTGCAATCTACAAGCTTTTCTGTTGCGTATATCTGCTGTCCAAAGACCACTTTATTCTTTCTAAAACCCATTATTTTATACTAAGAATTATGTGTATTATATTTGATATAGAATACCTTGTCCTTAATTTCTTTAGTAAAGGCTTGTGTACAAAACTGGACGAATTATAATGAATACATATTTATAGACTACGAATCTGATTTTGGGGTAGATTCTTAAATGTTAGGTCAGCTTTTTGTAGGTTATGTTAGTTGTGAATCGCTAAGTTTAGGTTATATACAAGGTGTTTTCCAAAGTAAACAGGTCTTTGCAAAAAAAAAAAAATTAACAAATGGTTTTTTCGGCAAAATCAGTTTATTTTATTCAAAATAGTCTCCTTCTACTTCAATACAGCTTTTTCGCACGGCCCAAAAGCATGTCGAACGAGTTTTTTAGCTCGTTGGCCGGTGTGGCCGCCAGTATGCCGGTGCAAGCCCTTTGGATGGCCGCTACGTCTGTATAATGCTTTCCTTTTATGGACAAATGCATTTTTCCGAAAAGGAAGAAGTCGCACGGTGCCATATTAGGTGAATGCGGGGAGTGGTTAATGGTTAAAATGTGATTTTTGGTCAAATAATCGGTCACAAACGTTGATAGATGAGACTGATTCTTAACAATTTTTGGTCGTCAGTCAATTTGTGCGGAACCAACCGTGCACACACCTTTCGTAAGCACAAATGTTCGGTCAAAATGCGATAAATCGATGTTTTGGATCCATTTCCATGAATTTCAATGATGATTTCGGCTGATTTTTGTTGAATTCACGCACAGTTTCGATGGAATTTCCGGTGATCACGGATTTTGATTAGCCCTCATTTATGTCCTCACGACCACTTTGAAAACGTTGAAACGGGATAAGCAATCATCGCTATAAACTTGTTTCATCAATTGAAACGTTTCGGTAAAAGTTTTACAAATTTTAAAACAAAATTTAATGTTGGCTCTTTGTTCGAAGCTCATTTTCGCACCGATAACACTAACATACTGACACTTAAAACGCAATAACTTCACTTCCAATCAATGAAATACCAATACATTAAATTCTCACTTTGTAACAGCTCTTGTACATAAATAATGTCCTTATGTCATCTCTATACCAGGTCAACGTTAGTGGTGATGGGTGCGAAGACTTACAGCATATCGGGTTGATCTCTAGCCGGTATACTGCTTTGGCTTCTAGTAAGAAAAAAATTACGGTGATCTTTTATAACGACCTTAGGTCTCTTTTATTCTTAAAAATTTGTTAGATTCCTTCCTTACTTTTTTATTTCTCTTTCATGTGACTTAAACTGCCTCACCACAGAAACGCTTGATTTATATTGTTGTAAAGTATGCTTACAATTATTTGCAAGCGGTATTGCTTTGCTCACCTTATTTAGCCAGACAGACTTGATTAAAACAGCTGCACTCTGGTTTCTGAATAGTACCATATGTACGTGTGAATATAACTTTATATATTTATCGTTTCATTTATGCCTTTCACTAAACTCATTACAGTAATAAAATTATCAGCTATGGGACCAAGATTTTTGTAAACTTCCATAAACATGTGGTCGCTTACATTAAATTTAATAACTGTAACAAGTAAACTTAACGCATGCTTATTATATTATTCATAAAAGCTATTTCTAAATTCACAATATTGTAAATTTGATTATATTAAATATTGGTCATTCCATCCACAATTTACATACATTCTATGTACATTCGTTCAAAGTATTTGACAATAATGCAATTGGGGACGGTGCTCTCCGAGATTTACGAATTAGTTACTGAAAAGTTTAACGTACACTTTTCCATTAAACAAACCCAATAAAATCAGTTCCGAATTGAAACAAATTATTGGTTACCGTTTGTTTATAAAAATTTGGATAATTTCATAATATATCTCAATGTAAAGCGGTGAAAAAAGCGTAAACATTATGCCGGCTAGAAATTTTTATAATTAAATACTTTTCTTTGTATATGCGTTTAAAAGTACTTTTTCAAAAGTTCAAAATTCATAACTCCGAAATTCTTCATATTGTGTCGAAATGAGCAAAATACGTGTCCAATATTTGGCCTCAAAGAACATAACAAAATTGTCTCTGAAAAAAATAGAATATAAGTTTTTGATGGAATGACACATAAGTATATAGTACTAGAGGACCAGTCCACGCTTTACTGTGGCTGACACATACATATGTAGATATCTATGTTATACCTATGAGTTAGATTATAACTATTAGTTAATAAGATATAGCATTTTTGTGAAGCAACATGTGTTAGTTTACAAAAAAAATGGTTCATAAAGCATTTTGTGTGTTAATAAAGCATTGAAAATTGAATTAGTAAAACATGAAAAATGGGTACCTCGCAAGTTCATAATTTAACAAAAACAACGAATTGCTGATTCTGAGTAGTATTTAAGTGCTCTTTAATCGTAATAAAACCGAATTTTTACATCGGTGTGTGGCAATAGAAACATTTCTTCATCATTTCATACTGCAGTCCAACCGACAGTTATTCTAGTGGAATGCACATGATGAACCGTTACTCGAGCGTGGAAAGACGGACAAGTCGGCTGGCATTCATCGACTGATTACTGAGCCAGTTATAATCCATTGTTCTGCGTATTTGGTAGCAGTTCTATTCCACTATTCCAAATATTTAGCAATTGTATTACTTTTGACGAAAGATCAGTTTGAAATTGTACGCATATACTTCATCATATCCGTTTAAATATGTATGTATTCCTCGCTAGAGAGCTCCTATGATAAACGCGTCCGGTCGCTGCTAAATTCAAAGTGCTATAGGGAGCGCGGCCTCCGATGCGCTGTAGATAGGCAGTTTATATTAAGTTTGCTACGAAATTTGTAACACCCAGAAGGAAGCGTCGGCGACCCTATAAAGAATATCTGTCTGTCTGTCTGTTTATATATGAACTAGTTCCTCAGGAGGATGGGGTTATGTGTGGAAGTTTACGCAAGTGAGGAAGTTCTCTGATCGCCTTTCACTTGGGAGTGGCCAGAAACGAATCTTTTACATACGGCTCAAGCAGCTCACGACTTCCGGTCTTTGACCAAGTATCCTCTGGGTAGCCTAAGAACATCAGTTTGAGGTGAACTAAAGTAAGAAGGCGAAACAGCCCCTACATAGGGTTGTGCGCTGGGTTTGGGACCCGCCTCGTAAAAAAAAAACACCCAATGAAAACTAAAAACCAGCCTCGGATGAGAGACCCCCCTTTTGATGACGGCCATGGCAACTCTTACCAACACCTTCGGACTGAGTAGGCAATTGAGAAGTAAAGTCCTCTTTAGCGAACAAAACACAAACTCTATAAGTCATTCATTTTTCCCGTCCTGCTATATGGTGCAGAGGCTTGGACGATAACAACAACTTATGAGTCGACGTTGCGAGTTTTCGAGACAAAGGTTGTGCGAAAGATTTATGGTCCTTTGCGCATTGGCCACGGCGAATATCGCATTCGATGAAGCGATGAGCTGTACGACATATAGAACGACATGCACATATGTAGTTCAGCGAATGAAATGACTGCGGATGTTGTCCGAATGGACGAAAACACTACAGTTCTGAAAGTATTCGACGCAGTAGCCGCCGAGGGAAGCAGAGGAAGAGGAAGACCTCCACTCCATTGGGAAGACCAAGTGGAGAACGACCCTGCTTCGCTTGGAATATCCAATTGGCGACACGTAGCGAAAAGAAGAAACGACTGGCGCGCTGTTGTTAACTCGGCTATAATCGCGTAAGCGGTGTCTACGCCAATTAAGAAGAAGAGAAGTCCCTCAGTTTTTAAGATATCGTTTTGAAATTTTGCACACGTCATTTTCTCTTCAAGAAGCTGCTCATTTGTCGGAACTGCTGATATGGGACCACTCCGAAAAAATTGTTCAGAACGGTTAACTATAGGATATAGCTGCCATACAAACTGAATGATCGGAATCAAATGTTTGCATGGGAAACTTCCTCATTTGACGATAAATCTTCACGAAATTTGGTATGAGTTATTGTTCATAGAAATAATGTAATATCGGACGAAATTGTTCAGACAAACCGAACGATCGAAATCAAGTTCTTGTATGG
>NC_052503.1:56673944-56711783 GCF_016617805.1 Bactrocera tryoni
AATAAAATCGCTCCACCCTATTGATTATGTTTCTTACGCTTTTCAGTGCAGTAACAAGTACCAATGGCAAAATAAATTATGTCCGCTTACGCGGTTATAGACGAGTTAACTACAGCGCGCCAATCGTTTCTTCTTTTTGCAATTTGGCGCCACTTCGAGATATCATGTGCAGCCAAGTTCTTCTCCACCTGATATCCACAACGTAGTGAAGGTCTTCCTCTCTCTGCTCCCCCCGGCGGTAACTGGCATAGCCAGCGTAGCCGCTGTCTCTTAATTCGCTGAACTACATATGTATGTCAATGTCGTTGCATAACTCGTATTGCTATTGTTCCATCCAATGCGAGTTTCGCCGTTGCCAATGCGCAAAGGACCATAAATCTTCCGCATAAGCTTTCTTTGGAAAACTCGTAACGTCTTCTCATCCGATGTTGTCATCGTGTATGCATCCGCACCATATGGCAGGACGGGAATAATGAGTGACTTATAGAGTTTGGTCTGTGTTCGTCGAGAGAGGACTTTACTTCTCAATTGCCTACTTACTCCGAAATAGCACCTGTTGGCAAGAGTTATTCCGCATTGAATTTCGAAGCTGACATTGTTGTTAGTGTTAATACTGGTTCCAAGATAGACGAAGAATAGACTGAAACTTCGGCTCGATATCGAACTGCTCAATGTCAGTTTACACAGCCGTGTTAAACTAAAGGCTTTTCGTGCTGTCAAAAGCATCTTTAAAATCGATGAAGTAGTGGTGTGAATCGATCCTCTTTTCATGGGTTTTTTCTAAAATTTGGCGAATCTGGTCAGTTATTGATTTTCCTGGCCTTAAGCCACAAACAAAGGTCCAATCATCCATCCATCGATGATGGAGCCACGTTTAGAATTTCACGCAAGTGAGAAAAGTTCTCTGAGCGCCATTCACTTGGGGGTGACCTCTGCGTAGCCAAAGAACATATGTTTGAAGGTGAGCTAAAGTGAGAAGGAGAAACATCCACGCCACGTAAAAAGCCCTACCTATGACAAGGAAAGAATAAACAATCGGATCGTGCTGCTTGTGTTCGTTTGTGATAACAACCGATATTCGACAGCGTTTGGTGTCTAACATATGTATGTGACCTGGTCTACGGAAAAGGGACTTAGGTGTCTTTAGTTAGCTCCCTTTTCGTAGACTAGGTCACATATATGTACATATCTGTTAATTTGTACTTCCTGCGGAATAATGATGCCTATGAAATAAGTAATTTTACGATTGCCCATGAAACTAAAAGCCCTTACGAGCCATCGATTTGTGCATGTCACAATTTTCAGGTGAAAATGGGTGTGAGCTTTGTACTCATTAAACTTAATAGCAACCCGGAGACACATTTCCATTCCACCACATAGAGGATTTTTACAAAATAAATGGTCAAATCGGTGTCATATACTTTGGTGAACTCCAATTTTAGAAATAGTTTGGTCACGAATCTACACCTGAAATAGGTAGCTTCCCAATTACCACATATAAGGAAAACACAGTATTTTGACTTGTTTTGCTATTGAAATAATTCACATTTATCTTCTTTAATTGTTAAAATAAATACTTAGGATGGGTTTGAATGCACCTCTCTTAACTACATTCGCGTTAAAAATATAAAAATCGCTTAAAATAATATACTTATAATACAATTGTTGAAACTCCACATCGAAACTGGTAATCGTGCTTAACTAAATTTCAAATCAAACTAAAATTTGTGCGGAGGCATCACAGTTGTTTCAAGTAAACTTTTTTGACATTTACAAATTGACAGTTCTTGATTCTCCAGCTAAAATTTCATTTTCGCGCTGAACAGTAAAATCATTGTCTGCATAAATAAATAACTACTAAGTCTAAGTACAAAACAACAATCAGTTAAGGTAAACAATATCACAGTTGCGGTGTGTAGATGTGCAGTCAAACTGACAGCTGTCAAACTTCTATACTCGGGAGTCACTCTTGACAATTGCGGAACTTGTCTGCCACAATCCACCGTTAGAGATGCAGTTAGTTTTTATGCGTCGCACCATTGTCACTGTCACTGGATATTGTGCTGGCTACCGTTGAAGTTGTTGTTGTTGTTGGCATGGTAAGAACTGTGTGGTTCTCACCCGCTTCTCCTGCGCATACGTTCACCGTTTTCTCATTGACAGTTGTCAAAGTGACAGTTCCTGCATGCAACAAGTTGTGTGGGCTATTGGCCTCCTCGTAAGTGGGCAAAACAGCGTAGGCTCTACCGGCCCTCACCATACCCGTTGTTGTTGTGGTTCCAGTTGCATGCTGCCGTTGTTGTTGTGCGGCATTCATTGTTGGCAATAATGGCGACATCACTTCAACGAGTTGTGACTGAGGCGTTGTTGGTTGTGAAGGTGGTTGTTCCTCACTAGTTGCTGCTTTCTCATTTACGTGGAACACGCTGAAGACGCTCGGGTGCACTATAAGGCAGGACTGCGGTGATTTATTGAGCAGCTCTAGTGCAGCTTCGTAAGAAGGCAAGCCGGAGACGAGCGTGTATTCGGGCACGGGATCGTCAATGCCGGGGTGTAATTTCGTAATTTCGCTTTCGTGTCCGTTGCGGGATAGTGTCACAGTGTTGCGGTCTGGAAATGCGTAGAAGCGAATTATTATTTACGAAAAAGAATAGGATTTTTTAATATAAATAAGTTTAGTAAAAGAGTATAAATGCACTTATGTATGTACATATGTATATTGATAAAATTTTAAGGAATTAAGTTAGAGTGTCCACAGAAATAATACTTTGTGTCAAAATTTCAGTATTTTTTTCAAGTCAGCAATTAATAATCGAAAAGATTTGAACTAAAAATTGCATTAGATGCCTATATACTGTTTATTATGCATTGTCCATTATTCTCACTAATTTAACAAAAAATCAGTATACATTCATAAACATAAACATTAGGGTGAATCAAAATTTTTTTTTTCGTTTGGTACTCGGAAAAATAGGTTCTTAGACACCTCTAAGAAAGACTCTCCAAGCATGAGTTCTTAATTGTAACGAGAAGGTCCTCCTACATACAGTTTTTTATTTTTTCTTATGATCAGATAGAAAAATTTATATCTCGCTTCCAACTACTTGAAAAAATATCTTGTTCCTTAGATTTTGTAGGAAATTGAATGCTCTACAAAAAAGGTCAGAACGATTTTTTCGTTAACCCAACCGTTTAAAAGATATTAACGGTTGAAGTTTGATTATTTTTGGGAAAATTTTTTATTTTTATGAATTTTATAACTCAATGAAAAAAATCATTATGAATGATGAACCTCATAGGTTTTTTGGGAGTGTTTCTTAGAGGTGTCTAGAAACCTATTTTTTAAATTTTTTTTGAATCACCCTTATAAACATAGAGAAAACGCGCTGAAGTCAACGTACTCAAGTCAGTATTGCAAAATAAACCGGCAACCCCTTTTAGACCATTCCCAAGCTCTACATTTTTATGTAGTTGCACAAATAACGGTGAATTTAAATAATAATACGAAAATTAGTTATTTTACTTTGCTAGAAAAACTTCAGCTTAGGAATTCATATAGTTCGTATTTATTATTAATTCTGACCTATTTTTGACACTTTGCTGCTAATGATTACGAATCTAATTAGTTTTAAGCTGCTTAAATATTGACACTGATCACCTTTTCGTGTATTTTTTATAAATATGTATGCACCAAATAACTGTATGAATGTCACAAATATCCGAGAATTTATTGAAGCTACTTGTCTGCTGCTATAGTTTTAAATTTATTTTACATATCAAAGAAATAAATAACGGTATGAAAACAAAAAGGATAAATTCGCTTGCATCGAAGTTATAATACCCTTCAGAAACAACAAAGTTTACATACATACATATGTATAAGAACTTGACTTTGATCAGTCAGTTTGTATGGCAGTTACAGTCCAATGTGAACAATTCGTTCGGAATTTGTAAATCTGCGAAGTTTCATGAAGATACATACTTATATTGTCATATAAACAAGTTTTGATTGTAAAGACTTGATTTTATTATTGTGTTTATATGGTAACTAATTGCTATAGTCGTCCTTCATCGGCGTTTCTGACAAATGCGCAGCTTTCTAGGCAGAAAAGGATGTGTGCAAAGTTGAATGAGTTCGCGTCTGCACAGATAGACGGACATACGGATATGGCTACATTAATCCAGCCCAACACGATGATCATTTACTTATGTATGTATGTATTTTGAAGGATCTCCGACGTTCGTTTCCTTCTGGCTGTTACAAACTTCGTAGCAAACTTAATATACCCGGTTCAAGGTATAAAAATATGTAAACAACACAAAATTAATTGAAAGTGTTAAGTTTCCTGCTTTTATGCCAATAAATAAATTAAATATAATATGAATGAATGAGCAGATTACTGCACAATATTATTACAGCAATCAAAAAATGTTGAAATGTGTTTCATTAGCCATTTACTGACTAATGATATGCCAATATACATAAAGCAGTACTTTCACTGAGTACATATTATGTATGTATGTATGTGACTCACTATACCCACATTAAATGTTAAATCACAGCTTGAACGCTGCCTGATTGTTTGAGCAGTGAGATTTATGAAGCGTGGAAATTTATGAGTATTGGTCATTTATTTGAAATTGTGTTATGTGACTGAGAAAGTTGTTGTTATGTATGTATGTATTTATTTTTATTTTCACTTTCGATATTCAAATTGGCAAATTGTTAAAATGAGAACAATGGGTTGTGGTGAGGATTCTATTGGAGAGACAATGCACTAATATCGCTTTCGCGATCGATCGAGCTACAAGTAATAGACTGACTGTAGGCTGAATAAATCTTGCAAAGTCAACTTGAATCGCATGTGGGGAAAATTACAAAAACTACTATATATACCTGTGTTCACGACCTCGTCGTTCCCGAAAATAATGAATCGAAATGCTGAGATTTTAGGACATATGATGTCAAGTTGAACTTATGGTACGATTTGCTTTACATAAAGTTTTAATTATCACTTTGGTCTACGACTTTTTTCAGTTTTATGGTAAAATTCAGCACAACACCGTTAAGAAAAGTACATAATTAGCTTTCATAAAATATACAAATGTCTTTTTTATACATTGTTGATTATTCAATAAATTAAATAAGGCATTTAACACTTTAAAATTAAAATGAAAACAATATTTATTGATTAATATTATTAAAAATAAAAATAAATTAAATTAAAATACTTATCAAACATCATAGAGCCATGGCGAACATCTTTAGTTTGCTGGGACAATCATACATACTTACACATATACATATATACATATACTACATACAAATTAATAAAATATATGCACACATATATATATACATATACATACTTATGTATATAGATGGGCAGTCAATATTTATCAATTATTATTGAAAACAAATGCGAAACAATGTGCAAAACAATCATCAACAGCCTTCAAATTGTTGACAAATGAACACAGATTGCAAAACTTGCCTTCCCTTCCCACATAAAAAACAGTTAGCGCCTACGTGCTTTCGGAATGTCTGCCATTCGAAAAACTGCGTCACACGAAACTGATAAGAGCAACCACAGGAAATTCTAATCGAATGAAAGTTATCGGCAATCTTAATCATAAACAACATAACTGAATCGAAATGCTGGTGTAAAAAGGTAACACACATAAGTACACAGCTGTGTTATGTGTGAGAGTGTTTGTGGCTATAAAAATAGCAAACACTAAATTGATAAACAAGAATAATTGACACATTTCTATTTTTATACTCTTGCAACATGTTGAGTACACTTTTTTTTTGTTCAACTAACGGTTGTTTGTATCACTTAAAACTAATCGAGAGAGATATAGGGTTATATAGGAATGTCTGTGACTCCGTCCGTCCGTCTGTGCAAGATGTAACTTGAGTTAAATTGACGTATGTATGTATGTATCTTGGTACACAGATTCCTTGGAAAAAAAGAGAGCACGAGTTCGAAGATGGGCGTAATCGGACTACTGGCACGCCCACAAAACACCATTAAACGAAGCCTTATCATGTGGCATAAGTGAATACCAAATTAAGATATAGAACTGTAATGCGCAGCCTCATATGTCATAATATCCAAACCATTGAAAGCTAAAATAACCAAATTCGCTCAAGACAAATCCTATAAAGCCCCTACCAACTGTGAGAATATGACTAAAATCGGATCATAACCCTGCGCACTCCCCATATACCCATAAAACCTACTAAAAGCGCGATAAATCAATAACTGAATACGCAAGAGACATTAAATTTTACACGAATAGTGTGCCTTTGAGGTAAGTATGCCATCTATGACCAAAAATTGTACAAATCGAATCAAAACTGCTCAAACACCCAAATATCGAAAATGTGGATCCCAGAGCCTTTGTCTCACTTTTTACTTAAAATATCGGTCAATTTGTGAGATATATGATTGAAATTATGAGAGAAAAGAAAAAATTTAACTTCGGCTGCACCGAAGCTAATATACCTTTCACAGGTGCATTTCTTTTAGTAGTATGTGTTCAGTTTATACGGAAGCTATATGCTATAGTGAGCCGATCTGAACAAATTTTTCGGAGATTATATTGTTACCTTAGAAAATAATTTATACCAAATTTCGCCAATGTATCTTGCCAAATGAAAAACACTTCAATACAAGAACTTTTTTACGATCGTTTAGTTTGTATGGCAGCTATATGCTATGGTAAGCCGATCTGATCAATTTATGCGGAGATTACATCGTTGCTTTAAAAAATTATCTATACCAAATTTCGTTAATATATCTTGTAATAAGTTAAAACATAATCTATATCAAATTTCGTGAATATATCTTGTCAAATGCAAAAGTTTTCCATACAAGAATTTTTCTGATCGTTCAGTTGTAGGGCAGCTATATGCTATTGTTAACCGATCTAAACAATTTCATCGGAAATTACATTGTTGCCTTAGAAAATAATCTATACCAAATTTCGTGAAGATACATGGTCAAATGTGAAAGTTTTCCATACAAGAACTTGATTCCGATCGTTCAGTTTATATTGCAGCTATGTTATCGTGGTCCGATATCGGCAGTTCCGGCAAATGAGCAGCTGCTTGAAGAGAAAATGACGTTTGCAAAATTTCAAAACGATATCTTAAAAACTGAGGGACTAGTTCGCATATATACAGACAGACGGACGGACAGATAGACGGACATGGCTAAATCGACTCAGCTCAACATACTGCGACCAAAAGCAAGGCGCAGTAAGCATTTGCATACTTGGCTTTATTAGTCGCACTTAAATATGTACATATGTATATTTGTGTATGGTCATGGCTTATAACCAATTGAGTGAGCATAATAAATGGCAAAGACGTATTTGCGTACGCGCGCAACACACATACATGCTTACATATGTACAAATGCATGTTGAGAAATCTTTGGCAAATAGGCACACCTGCATTAGCACCGCAGTAAGCTGACACGCACATATTGGCATTAAGCCGCATGCCAAGTTTATGTCTCTGGGTAAATATATATATACATATATATTTACAAGTGTGTATGTGTACTCGTGCACATAAAGTGCATGCAGCTAACCGTCGATTGTCAATATAAATATTGGATTTTCAATGCCTATTGCAGTTGGACAAACATTGATACTCAAGGAATACACATACATACATATGTACATACATATTATACATTCATATGTAATATATGCATATTTATATATGGTACCAGTATTTAAGTGTCGATAGGCGACTTGTTGTTTTTGTTGATTTTTTAAGCCCAAGGTGAGACGCAGACTTGCAAAAGTGCGTACAAATTGGTAAAACATACACACACACAAGTAAATGTCTGATGTTAAGCTCAATATGAAGTGAAAATACGCGATGAACTCAAATCGAATGGAGGTATGAGAAAATAAATAAATCCTGCTGACTAAAAAAATGTTTGAATTTAGTTTGTAATGTAACGTTAAATATTACTAATTAAATTGACTAGTAAATTATTAATTTTTTTATTATTTAAATAAAATTAATTTAATTTTTATTATTATTAATTGATATTAAAATTAAGTAAGGTTCAGCTGATTTAAATTATCTGGATAAAAATATAATAACTAAAATAAATTTAAGTTCAAACACAAATTAAATCAAAATTAAATTTAAATAAATTAATCCAAATATATAGTGTTAACAATGAAAAAATATTATAAAGAAAGTAAAATATACAAATATTAATGTATAAATGTATGTATATATAAAATAAATGCAAAATTAAAAAAAAAATTGTAATAATATGTAATATTAGTACTATATCAATTAAAAATAATATATGAAATTAAAGTGATTAAAAAATTAAATGGATTATATAGTCACATACTATTGCCCTTACTACCAACAACTTATATTAAGCTTAAGTTAATCTCTCACGTCATTGACCAAACTCATTCTTGTCATTGCATTTTAGTTGAAGTTCTTTAATTACAATAACAACGAATTCTCTCACTATTAGCTTATTACTTTGTATTATAGATTTAAGTTATTACAACAACAAACCAGGAGATTGTTCCATACTCTCACTTTGGATTCTAATTGTAAGTTTTGCTCATTATAAACCTTGATTCGAACTGTTTCTTCATTAATAAAGTTACCTTCGAGAACAAACATTGTTTTCCTTTATTATATTAAAAACTAATAAGCTAATAAATAAAATAAAATTCAATAGTACTAATTAAAAAAAAATATTTTAAAATGTAAACCGATATATATTTAGTTTATAAGGGCAACAACTACCATACGAATTTTATTTAATTTTATTTGCAATGATCACTTAATTTGTTTAACTTAAAATTTTTGATTTTAGTTTTTTTGGGGTTACATAATAATTCCAAAACACCTTATCGCCTTAACGAAAATCAATTATGGAATTTACAAAGAGACTTTCAAAATATAATTAAACGTATGGCACTTAAGGTAAGAAAATGGGTGTAAATAAAAAGGGGAAAATTAATTAGTAATAATTTAAAAGAAATATAATAAATAAATATTTTATGCAATAATATAACTAAATAATGATTAAACAGGAAAAATAGTTGAAAACTTTATATCTGTAGCAAAGTACAGAAAAAAACAGAAAATGACATACATACATATAACTAAAATATACATTTTATAATCATTTGTTATGGCAGGTTGAAGCTACTGAGTTTTATTTACGAATATAATATCGACACTCGAAATATTTGTGACACCAACTCATTTTGCGCTTTAAGCTCTTTTTTCAAATTGCCTTCAACTGTTACTCCTAAGGATCATTTAATTTGTTTTTGCTTTTACTTACAATTTCTCTTCCACGTGCGGAACTGATGGTAGAGGAAGCAGGAGCAGACGCAGAATACCATTGAGGTGAGTACCAGTGTGAGCACAATGCCGATCCACACCTCGTTCATGAACTTGTCGTACTCCAATTGGCGCTGCAGCTCGTCCACGGCATCAAAGCCGGACGAGTCGATCGACACATGATTCGGTGGCGGCGGCATGCCGAACATATCCATATCGTCTGCCCTGCCACTCAGGGAAGCCCCAACAACCGGTGAATTGTCGAATTTAACGTATTTCTTCAATTGTACGGAATTGAGGAGCGTTGCGCCGATTCTTTGCAAAAAATCACTGGATGTGCTGAAGGTGGACGTTGGTAGTTGTACGGTGGGCGCGGTGGGCGTGGCAGGAACTATAATGGTTTTGCTATTTTCAAGTATTTGTTGCGCGTATTTGTCCAGGGGTGGCAGTTCGTGTGGCAGCTCGAAATTCAATGAGCGTGCGAGACCTTCCATGTTAGCGTTTATACGGCGTACACTCGGAATGAAGGTGTGATATCACTTTCTTGGGTCGACGACTTTGTTGTGTCTTGGTTTTTTGTTCTTTTTGCACAAAGAGCAATGATTTGTGTTCTATGTGGCGGCTGTTTATTTATTTTTATTGTTTTGTGGTTTTGCGATTTATAAATTGTGTCTCATGTGTAATTACTTTATCAGTGTGGGTTTCTTTAACTTTCTCCCGAAGTAAGTTGCGTTTTCTTTTTTCTCTGACACGCTTTATTTAATTTGCTTTTCTTTGTTAAGACGCGACTGAATTGCTATACTTTACGACTTTTAGTACACTTTTTTATTTCACTTCGCGTGTTAAAAGCAGTTAGCAGCTCGTCTAGTACGTCCGTCGCTAACACAATCTCTGTTTAAACTGTTGGCCGCTACGCAGATACGCAGCCATAAGTTACTCCGCACTAGCGGCAAGAGATAACCTCAATACTGTAATGACTCTCAGTTACTTAGAGTAAGTCTCTCCGAAACGTTGATCTTCTCAAAATGCACTATCAATGTAGAGACTTCAAAACTCAGTGTCTTTCGCGGTAGCTTGAGAATAATTATTTTAGCAGGCGGCGTTACCCAAATAAAAGCGTTGAGCGGTGCGCTCACGCCGACGCGGCATCGCTAAATAAAGCGTAAACCTTAAATTCTACAACCAGTACAAAAGATATTGAATGCAAAACGAATTGGTTCATTTATTTTATTAAGTATATGCCATACAAAATCATGAAAAAAACATGAGGAAGTTTGACAGTAATTTGCTGCTGCTGCTTTTATTTAGGGATGAGCGTAAATTGTAGTAGATTGAAAGGAAATTGCGATCTCTCATGATCACCATTGCGTTCGCTCTCCGCTTAACATGCCACTCACAGTCATTGCTCAGCGGGGCAAACCGGCTACCTGTTCTTCGTCAATTATCTTGCTTTGCTCAACATTTCTACTGTACCTTTGCCATGTCTTTACTTCTTTTTTCTCTTTTTTGTGACGGTGAATTTACAACAAAGGCCTAATTTTCTTTTGGAAATGGATTTCTGTCGGTTTAACTGCTCTTTCCGCCGTACATACCTTCATCCCTAGAACGGCTGCTTAGGGCCGCATTGGGCGAGTGCGTTTACTACCGTCTGTTCTTGCTCATTTGCCGCTCGGTTACGCATCAACAAACAACAACGAGGCCCATCTTTCCATTCTTCGGTTTCGGTCTTCTAGCATTCCTTCATAGATGGATGGTTAGTTGGCTGGGAAATGTTTCACTAGGCCTTTTGTGCACACACGCAACCAAGAACAAGAGCATTATTTCGTGTTGTCTTGTGTTATGTACGTGTGGCAGCATAAAACGATCTTATTCTCAAACATAATTCGGTTCTTTTCTACATTTTCGAAATGTCTCTGTTTGTGTTGAAACGTTTATACATACAAATGTATATGTGAGTCTGTTCGTCTGCATGTGCTGGTTTATTGTTGTGGCATGAACACGGAAGACATAATAGTTGTCTACATACAATAGATTCAAATTATGTGGCCCATAATTGGCGTTACAGAACAATTTGGAGGATGACAGACAGACAAGGTTCCTTGTTGCTGTCTTTATTTTGGTTCGCAGCAACACTTAGCTCCAGCAACAATATCAAATGACATTACAAAGGTTTTCATCGTTGGGTTTCTTCGTGCGTCTCTCGCTCCAATTGTTGGTTCTCTAGGTACTATGGCGTCAATTGACGAGGCATATGGAGACAAGTTTTGAATTTCGTATAGCGGCTCAATAATTCATTTTTTCAGAGCTTGGTATATTAATAACAAACATTTACATAAAGTTTTGTTGTAGTTTCCTGCTCGTCTCCTGTGCTCATTGTAGTTTTAACCTGTCTGTTAAATATGATTTATGATGTCGCACATTTTCACTTAATCTAAAAGCATACATATATATTTGCCTTGAAATATTAGGAAATATTTATAATGTACTTCAGCTGATCCATCCAGAGTCCTACTTAATGAAGTTTGAATTGCTATCCTTTTGTGGGTTCACACAAACCTGGAGACCGATCGGTCACACAGAATATATAGGCTGTTTCAAAGCCTTTGGTTCTTATTCACTAACTCAATTGGTTTAATATTGGCTTACTACTAGTACTTGTCTGGCAAGATGAGTAGAGCATTTTTATTGCCTATACCATACTCCGAACTGTGTATTGGAAATTCAAAGAGTGTATTTGAGTATTTATGCACTGCTCTGTTTGATAAAGTGTTGAGGTTTTGAAGGTAATACCACTCTCATGAAAACCCCTTGTACCCTTAGATAAAAAAAACACTTCCGGAACTTCTGACGATTCAATATCAATGTGTAATTTTTATCTTTTTTCTCAAATGTGGCCGCTACTTCAGACGGTTCAATCGTTGGCAGTACAAGTCAGAATTACGACTTTGACCGTCGGATAGCAAAACTTTCTGACTGTTAAACCTGACTGGCTACGGTTAACTACAGCTCATCGCGTTTTGATCGGGACCGTTTTCACTTGGCGTTGTCATAAGCAGTAATTCGGAGATGAAATTTCGGTTCATGAGTTTCTTTGCAATAAAACATGCATACATCGAGATAATTTTTGTATCCGCCGTTATTCAAATAACTCTAAACGCGGTTTGTCCAATAGCTCCTGGTGAAATCACATAAGTGTTTACAAGACAATCGGACTATACGCATAATGGGAGAAATGGCCAATTTGGTGGAGTTTTAGCTAAATCACAAATTTTCGAATCCCGAAAATTTCTTTGCGTTTTTTGTCAATATTCGCCCACATTCTTTCAACCTGTTGCTACAGAGTATAATAGTTTTGTTCACCTAACGGTAAAACTACGTGAGATAGACATAGTGTTATATATATAATATATATCATGATGAAACTTGATATGCGGATTTCTTAGTACAAAAAAAATTACGAGTTCGTAGATGGGCGTAATCGGACCACTGCCCCGCCCACAAATGGCCTTTAACCGAAAACCTTTAATGTGCCATAACCAAGCACTAAATAAAGATATAAAATTGTAATTTGGTACAGGGGATCACAGGAACACAACAATCAAATTTAATAAGAGCAAATATTATAAGAATTTCCACCGACAGTGTGAAAATTAATGAAATCGGAAGATAAGCCCACTCATTCTCCATATAACGGTAATGTTCAAAACTACTAAAAGTACAATAAATCAATAACTAATTATGCCAGATATACTATAAGTCACTCATAATTCCCGTCCTGCTATATGGTGCAGAGTCTTGGACGATGACAGCAACTGATGAGTTGACCTTGCGAGTTTTCGAGAAAAAAGTTCTGCGAAAGATTTATGGTCCTTTGCGCGTTGGCCACGGCGAATATCGCATTGGATAGAACGATGAGCTGTACGAGATATATGACGACATTGACATAGTTCAGCGAATTAAAAGACAGCGTCTACGCTGGCTAGGTCATGTTGTCCGGATGGATGAAAACACTCCAGCTCTGAAAGTATTCGACGCAGTACCCGCCGGAGGAAGCAGAGGAAGAGGAAGACCTCCACTCCGTTGGAAGGACCAAGTAGAGAAGGACCTGGCTTCGCTTGGAATATCCAATTGGCGCCACATTTCGGCGGAAAAAATTGGATTTTTCCACTTTCCAATTTCAAAACTTTAATGATTTTGTTTTGTAAAGAAATATTTGGATACGAAAAATTCAACAAGGTTTTTTATAAAAAGTGAAATTTTATAGTTAAAAAAACTAACGGAATTCGACGGAAAGTTATTCAATAAAATCAGATTAAAATTATTGTCCAAATAAAGAATTTTTTTTGTGTGTAAGTATATAGCTATGGCTTTTCTTTTATTTTTTAGTGAAAATATAGCACCTATTTGTTTATTAAAAAAAAATTTATTGAAATTGGCTAAGTAAGCTAATTTTTATAATTTTTCAAATATTATACTAAAAAATATCAACTTTTCATTTTTTGATGGAAAAAAACTTTATGTGCTTTGCCTTGCTTAGCCCTCTTACTATAAAAAAATGAAAGTTCCGAGTCTGTACTTTCAATTAAAACAACCGCCAATTACCGTCCCTTTTAGTAACATCGATTTTAATTTCCACAAATACTGATGTCTTAAACAGACTTCTTATAACTTCGGATCCTTACATAAGTAGCTTAAGGCGTCATTCAAACAAAATTTCCTTTGAACTAGATTCTTGTTAAAGATATGTGCTTGCATATTATTACAAATAAAAACTAACACAATTCTTCGCCTGTTACATATTCAATTAAAACATTGCATATTATATTGGATTTTTATCAACGTAAAGGTATAAATAACGTCACTTTGCGTTTAAGTTTAATTTTTTTTCATCAGGAGAACTCAATTAAGAAGTGTCCCGAATTTCAAGTTTCAAAAATAAAAATTTTGGCAATTGCAGTTATGTGGGAGGTGGGTGTGGCAGTGGGCGGTTTTCAAAGATTTTTTCAAAATTTCTTAATTTAGTCCAGAGAAGTGTTTCTGCAAAGTTTCATTGTTGTACGACGACTCCTTCTATTTTTTTCCAAGAAATATATGGAGCGGTGCCACTGTGCCACGTAGCGAAAAGAAGAAACGACTGGCGCGCTGTTGTTAACTCGGCTATAATCGCGTAAGCGGTGTCTATGCCAATTAAGAAGAAGAAGAATTATGCCAGAGACAATAAAATTTACCTCCGAAATCGTATGAGAACGCTTTACGGGAGCCCATGGGCAATAAACGTGGCACCGCCTACTTTTTGGTGAAATCCGACATCTCAGGACCCGACCTTCCGATTTGGACTGAACTTAGTACTAGGTATTTTCTTCATATTCCTATATCACATTGTGAAAATGGGAGAAACCGGGCAACAACCACGCCTACTACCCACATAACCAGTTTTAAATTCCATTTGATTCTTTCACTTTATGACCTTATGACCAAAAATGACCAAAAAATGTCCAAATCCAAACAAAACTGTTCAGGTCCTTAGGTATCGGTCAATGTGTGAGATATACAAGTATAATTGAAATTCCAGAAAACTTCCCAGATAATAGTATTTCTGTGTATCAAAAATGAGTTGAATAGGATCAAGAATTCTCTGAGCCCTCATATACCTTATATATTAATGGATTTTCGAAATTCCATGTGACTTTATGCTGGATATATCGGCCAATATTTGAGTTATCTCAATGAAATTACAGAGCATCTTTTACTTATAACAGTGTATCCTTGTGATTAAAATAAATACAATTAGTTGACGTTTTACATCTTAAGGTATTTCCCTGGCTTTGATTCCTGCAAGTTGCATGATTATAAAATGTTCGGCTGTACCCGAACTTAGCCCTTCCTTACTTGTTTTTTTATTTGGATTAGTACTTTATTTGAGAGTATTCTGTTAGTATTTAATTAAAAAACGTGTGTGTGATCTGGGATTATATATGTACTTGAGGGCTTAATCTCAGTTTGTTATCGCCCTTTGTAATAAAGGGTTTCCAGCATATGTAACCCAACTCTCTGTGGAATAAAAATTAGTAGGATTCGACCAGATTCGCCCTAATGTTTCGTTTGGCAACGTGAAAAAGTAGCTGGAGGCTTCTGCAGCTTTTGAATTTTTGGCGTTTTTCAATGCAATGTCAGTCTTGAAACGTAACCCTTTTCCACTACAAACAAACAAATTTTTGATGGTTATAATCATATGTTTTCAAGTGTTATTGATCAAAATCAATTATAACGGATAATTAAGAAAGTTTGTTAGTAAATTAGTGGATACGCGGATTATAGCATTGTTTAAAGAGCGAATTTAATTTCCCTGAAGCAGCTATTGAAAATGTAAACACAAACCTTATTTCCTTTCTGGCCTAGAGCTTTCGCAGGGGCCCTTAGCGTTATAATACACTACGTCGTCTTTGAGTTATTTTTGAAAAAGTGGAAGTAATTGAGAAGATAGTCAATAAAATTTATGAAGTATAAGAAACATTCTTGTAGGGAGAGTCCACCACTTTGTTATCTCTGAGCCCGGTTTTTCTCTCGGTTGCCATGCGATCACCCACTAATACCATGGTTTGTATATTTCTGTAATTGGGGTACAAAGCTTGTTAAAATACCAAATGTATTTGAGGATCAATTCAAGAATGATAAACAGAATATCCAACCAATTCTTTCGTTACATATTTTCGTTTTTTAGTTAATATACATACCATTTTTGTAAGTTAGCAGTTTCATTATGCATGTAAATGAATGTCAAATTGGTACCGACTAAGAATAAATTGTTTGTACTCAATTGATCAATTGTGGTTATGATGACACTGCTTGCAGTGGTAAAAGCGAAGTCATAAATGCATAATACGATATACGAGAAGAGAAGCCAGCGAAGAGCAGTCAGGCAGTTTAAGGATTACATTGAAAGTAAAGGTTACGAGGTAGAACGAATGTTGTCGACGGCTGATAAGAAGGAAAATGAACAACAACTAAAGGGAGTATTGTAAATAAAGATAAAATAATATGAAAAGAAGCTGAAAAGTATAAGAAAACAAATAAGAAAATCAGTAAAGCATAAATGCATAAGATAGTGCTATGACTTTTTCGAAATGAAAGAAAATAGAGAATATTTTGAATCCTTTAATCATATGATCTGAATCTACACGTATGCAAGTATGCGTTTGCATGTTGTTGTGTTAACCCCTCAGAAGGCTCGCAATCGGAGCTAACTCGGCGAGGGTTGAAATAACAAAAGACAATTATTCGAGAAAGTGCACTTGTTACCTACACGGACCAGTCACGCTGCGTGCTGCCTTGCAGGGAAGCCGTCGATTGCGCCTGCAATTTCTTAAGAAACAAAAAAAATTAAATGAACATAAGCATTAATATTATGAGAAAAACGAAGGCAAAACGAACAGTAGGGCAACGGTTTTCTGGAAAATATGGTAATTATGCACCACAAAAATAGTGGTTCTGCAATTTAGCGGTGGGAATAAGTACATACGTGTAATTTCGTTTCACAGGTTCATGCACTTAATGACCGCGATGACGTAAACAATGGGAAGTTGTGGAAAATTGTGTAGCGCAATGAAAATATGCATATTCACAGGATATTAGCGGAGAAAATTAGAGATGCGAATAAGAAGTTACATTCAATTTTGTGTGAGGAATAAACGTTCTGGTGCCAAAACGTTTGGAATGTTGGAAAAGGCCTTCGGAGATAATTGTTTGTCGCGAGCAAGTGTTTTCGATTGGTACAAATTATTCAAATAGGGTCGAGAACGCGTTGACGACGAACCATTTCCAGGACGACTACCAACATAAACTGATGATGTGCAGTCAGAGATCTTACGGCATCGATGGAATATTGGAAGGATCAGTGAAAACCATTTTGAAAGATCTCTTAGGCCTAAGAAAATTGAAAGCACGATTGGTTCCAAAATCACTCAATTGATTCCAAAACAGCGTTGCGTTATGGTCTGTGAAACAATGCTTTCCGACTACCAGGGTGTCATGAAGCTACTATTACTGGCGATGAGTCCTGGATCTTACGACACGGAAACAGACGAATAACCGGCCGAATATCGTGGCAAAGGTGAGCCGAAGGCGAATTACCACGCCAAAGCAAGTTAAAAATCAATTCCGAGTTTCTTCCGACCGTCCAAACTGTCAACAAGGAATACTCTTTGCGTGTTATGCGTGGTTTGCGCGAAGCTGTTGGTAAAACGAGGCATTATAGCCCGAAAAATCTTGGTTTATGCATCACTATAATGCACCGTCGTATACTGCATTGATTCTTTATGAGTTTTTTGCCAAATTTTCCACTCATATCGCGCCGCAACCACTGTATTCGCCAGATTTAGCTCCGTGTGACTTTTGGCTATTCAGCGCAGGGAAACCGCTTTGAGTCAATTGAAGACATAAAACGTGAATCGCTGCGCGCGTTGAAGGCTATTAGGGAAATTGACTTCAACAACGGTTTCGGGGGTTGGAAAAAGTAGAGGATTGCCACAAGTGTATTTGGGCCAAGGAGCTTTACTTGCGGGGAGCGACATAGATTTTGAAGAATAAATTAGGAATTTTAAAATTATTAACAAAGTCTTGCTATTTTTTGCTCATACAAGGTGTGTTCCGAAGTAAACAGGACTTAAAAAAAACTCAACAAATGGTTTTTTCGGCAAAATCAATTTATTTTATTCAAAATAGTCTCCTTCTATTTCAATACAGCTTTTTGCATGGTCCAAAAGTATGTCGAACGTATGCCAGTATGCCGGTACAAGCCTTTTGAATGGCCTCTACGTCTGCATAACGCTTTCCTTTCATGGGCAAATGCATTTTTCCGGAAAGGAAGACGTCGCACGGTGCCATATTAGGTGAATACGGGGAGTGATTAATGGTTAAAATGTGATTTCTGGTCAAATAATCGGTCACAAGCATCGATCAAATGTTGGATTCTGAGCATTTGTCAGTCAATTTGTGCGGAACAAACCGTTCACACACCTTTCGTAAGCCCAAATGTTCGGTCAAAATGCAATAAATCGATGTTTTAGAGATGTTCAATTCCATTTCCATGAATTTCAACAATGATTTCAGCTGATTTTTGATGAATTCAGGCACAGTTCCGGTGATTACGGATTCTGATTGGCCCTCATTTATGTCCTCACGACCACTTTGAAAACGTTGATACCACTCGTGCACTCTGCTACGGTATAGGCAATCATCGCCATAAACTTGTTTCATCAATTGAAACGTTTCGGTAAAAGTTTTACCAATTTTAAAACAAAATTTAATGTTGGCTCTTTGTTCGAAGCTCATTTTCGCACCGATAACACAAACATACCGACACTTAAAACGCAATAACTCCACTTCCAATGTATAAAATGTCATGAAATTCTCAAAGGACAATCGATGAAGATAGCAGATTCTAACGCGACAGTCGACATATAGATGGCGCCACCGGGGGGCACTAGATTCAAAAAGTCCTGTTTACTTTGGAAAACACCTTGTAGTAGTATGTTATTTAAAGAGGGTTCGAAGATTAACAGTAATATTGAATAAATGGTTTATGTTAAACCACATCAACCAACGAGAATAGATGTCTCAAGTCCATATGGAATTATTAGCATACGTAGTAATTTTACAGATTTAGTTTGGTTAAGTTAGTCTGTTTTAATACTTGATTATATTACATACGGATAATTTTGAATTAAAATCATTTTCAATATAATTTGAAAGATATGTATACATTGTTTTAGTTTGGATAATAAATCAAGAGCATATGCAAGTTAAGTCACGTCGTCTTTTCGGCTGTTTCTTTGTTGGTTGATTGAATTATTATCGGGCTCATTGTACTCCCTTTGGCTTGTTATAATATTTTGGATTTGGGAGAAAAAGAAGAAACAGTTAGTCTACCAAAGCCTTCATTAAAATGTTGATGTCAAGGTAACTACTACAGAGAATATTCTCAGTAGAATAACTAAACATAAATTATTCATAATGATTTGTCAAGCTCACCGCGGTGAAGTCTTTGAATGCCTTAATTCCGTCTTAATCCAATGAGAAATGCATTATGAGCGAGCATTCTCGTATGTAAATTTGTATTGTTGCTTGCATGTAAGTATCTAAATATGTGATATTGAAAAATTAAATCGCATCATAATTTGACACTTTGTTGAATACATAAATATTTTATTTCAGTTTTACTTTTACTAATGAGTGACTGAGCAAATCCCCCCATTAAATGCCAACACAATCAGGAATACTTAGGCGCTCATTAAATGTACACCCGCTCGTACGGCTTTCGAGGTTAAAAGACGGATGGTTGAGGGACAGAGGCGTAGAAAATCTCATTAATTTCTTCAAAAAAATATATTTCTACATCTTTGGAAGATGGCAGCATGTAAAGCAGTAGCCGTAGTTTCAAAATTGGTCTTTGTTTCGAGCGCTTTAATGGACGGAAAGGCATAGTGCTCAGCGAGGAAAGGAGTTGCTGCTGGCAGCTACCGAATTCAATAAGTTGGCTCTGTGTCAGCGATAAAAATGAACTTGCTGCCTTTTAATTTTTCTCCCGCAACCTATTGGGGAGATCCTCTTGTTAGAAAGACATACATACATTGAATGGATGTGGGTGTGTGTTAGGTCTACAATGACGGTCCAAGAAGGTGGCAGCGAACTTGAAAGCTGATTAAGTTAAATTGCCCAAATCCTATTGGGCCTTGTATACTTGTGTGAAAGCAAGTAAGCAATATATATAGTTGCGTTTTCATAAACAGTTTCGTTCATTAAAATAAGTTCACAATGAGATCAATTCAACGAGGTTGAAATCTAATCCAAGTGCTTCTTTCACCATCAGTTTGTTCATCGAATTACGTAATGTGACAAACGTATGTACATACAGTGTGTTCAAAAAGTATCGCGAATTTTGTGTTTTTTTCAAAAATTATTTATTTATTCATGAATATCTATTTTGTCCCCTTCAAAGTAATCCCCATGAGATATTATACACTTGTATAGCCAACGGTTTTTCCAATCTTCGAAGCAGTTCAAAAAATAATTTTTTTATCTTCTTCAGCTCCTCCTTCGATGCCGTCTTTATCTCGTCAAGAGAAGCGTAACGTCGTCCTTTCATGGGCCTCTTCAGTTTAGGGAACAAGAAAAAAGTCACAGGGGGCCAGATCTGGGAATACGGTGGCTGCGGCATCATTAGTGTGTTGTTTTTGGCCAAAAGTCGCGCACAAGCAACGATGTGTGAGCAGGGGTGTTATAGTGGTGCAAAAGCCAATTTTTTCTTCCACAAATCCGCGCGTTTCTGGCGGATTGCTTCGCAAAATTGCGCATAACTTACGCAGGTAATATTCGCTTATTGACCGTTTCGTTCCCTGTGTAAAACTCATGATGCACCACGCCCCTGCAATCGAAGAAAACTCAGTTTGTTCATCGAATTACGTAATGTGACAAACGTATGTACATACAGTCAGTCAGAATCTAATAAAGCGTAGATAATATTGATTGAAAATAGACGTCAATATTAATAATGTACAGATATATTTAATTTTTGAGAATAGTGCAGTGATTTCGAATGACAGCTAGTAGAATTAATACTTACGACACATTAGTTGACGGATCTAAAGAATCAAAAAAAAAATATTTTATAGTATATACTATAGCATATAAAATGAACTTAGTGCATGGTTTATTTGTTTTAAAATATTTGTGACTAAAAAAGCTTTATCGAGTCACTCGTCATCCCAATGAACTGATGCACCATTTGCCCGGGAACATAACCAAACCTAAGAGCATAATTTAAATCTCCTTATAAAATTGTTAATTCATTGTAAATCCGCACAGAGATAATGAAAAGTAACTATAAAAGGATTCAGTGTTCCATTGTGTTGATGAAATCTTTCTCATGGGTTCGATAAGTTTTCATGCTTTTGTTTAGTAAATTCTAATATTTCTTCATGCCCACGGCTGTATACCAAATTTACGTATTTCATACTGTTGTGAGCAAGAACGCGTTATTAATTTAAGCGGCTTTCAATTAAGCCTTGCTCGAACTTTCTGTTCGTTGGGATTTTAGATTCATATGTGATAAATAGGGTTCCTGAAAATTTATTTTAGGCACTGACTAATAAATGACATTTTTTAATTATAATTCGTTCATCAAATTTGTATTTAAAAGCCAGTCACCGATCATTAGTCCGTCCCGCCATCGAGCATGCGTTTTATCTGATTCTCTATTTGCCAAATCCAGAGCGCAAACAAATGACATTCCAAACTTGCTTATTCATGCTGAACCTTTTTTATCTTGACAATGTCACATACCGTGTGTGTGATCCCTATCTACGAGTGTAAATCCTTACTGCTCATTTAAAAACTAAGAAAACTCCGGTTATTTGATCCTTTCCATCAGTGAAGCAGTCATTATCCTTTTGGCATTCAAAAGCAGCAGATAAGTGAAGACATCATACTCTTTGTGCTTCGCTTGGCATGACATTCTTAAGGGAAAATCCAACTCAGATTATTTAAATTGATAATCCTTCAATACAGTTTACCTTTGCATTGAATATTCAATATGATTTGAAATGGATTGATGAGATCTTATTAAATGTAAATAGGTGAGCGGGATTAGTGTTGTTTTTATTCTATTATATTTTGAAATTATGAAAGCGCTTTTTTTTGTTAAATCTCTGCATTTATATTCCTTATTAGTGTAAATACTATTAAACTAACTTTTTCATTAGGAGACAACTGTCTTCAACCGAAGGAATTACCATCAACTGGTTTATTATTTATTGGGTTTTATGAGGTTGAGTATAAAGTAATAATTAATTATTAAAGATTACACTTTGCAGTAACATTTTGCAAGAGTATAAAAAGGAGACAGATCTAAAGAAATAAACGGCCCGAGGGCAAACTTAATTCAAATGTTACGCTTTGCAAATATTATTGAAGAATAAGTTTGACCAAACCTCTGGACAACATGTTGTCCCTGAAAAACCTATAATCTAGCAGTATGATTATGCATAGAACCTTCTTATTTACAGAGCTCCGTAATGAACCAGTTGGTTGTATCATTAATATTAAAATGTGTTGGAGGAAAAAGATGTGACTTATTTCTATGATCAATCCTTTAAAAATCTAGGATCTAGATATCTGAACTCAACTATGGATCTAGATATCTGACCTCAAATAGTTATTTACGTTAACTTTTCAAATTAATATCAAACTGTAGCCACGGCTATGTCCAGATCATTGAACTCTATGAAAGTTTAGTATGCATCACACTTTTCAAATTCTATAAACATCAATGTAAGACTTTTAAGAAACCGTATTTGAGAATGGTGTAGATTCGGCCGTCATACGAATAATCAAACTGCCATTAAATCGTTATTGAGCTATCGCTTACTTCAAATAAGCGGAGTGGATAATCTACCCTCGTGTAGAGTAAAAAATGCGATTGATAAGAAAATTGAAAATTCAAAGCAGAACAGAAAGACGAAGCGTGTTGCATATTTGCTTGTTGCATGCGGCACAATGCAGCCACTTCTGATTGATTGATAGCTTAATCCAATTTGCTGTGGCCGCACGAGCTGATATCTAACAGACCCACACTCGAAACACACACCAACTATGCACACATACACGCATACATGGACTGGCGATAACGGCATATTCGGCCACACTTTTTGTTGGGATGGCCCATAAAAGCACCTTGCGCCCCATTTGCCCGGTCCACATACGTCGTCTAGGCATCCAAACACAAACATATGTACTATGTAGCCTAGGTACTACATTCATAAAGCTTCAAATGGAGTGTGGTGAGCGAGTGTTGCCAACTACTTGTAAACGACTCGCTTCAATCAACGCAGCTCGTTATGCCAGAAATAAACTTCAGCGAATACGGCATATAGTTTGCTTATCATATAAAACTCAGGTATGTTTTGTATACATACAAACATACACACGTATATTTATTTATTGATCACCAAATTAAAGCAGAATTCTGCTGTGCGCTTTCAAATGGCAGACGCGCACGCTCCAATGGAATCATCAATAAAATGAGGCGGAAGAAATTAAGGGAAATTATATAAATATAAGTCTTTGTCTAGCCATTTGAAGGATTAACTTCGGCGCTGGGCCGTTGATGTATTACTGTTTGTTGGAAGTTTTTTGAATTCACCGCTCCCGAAAATTGCATTTATTTGTCTGAAGATTTGACAGTTTTCTTTTAAAGGAATATTGATTTTCATCACGACTGTACTAGTCGGTATGTACAAGTATTTGATTGCAGCTGTTCCCATTAAAATCATATTTTGAACTTATTGATAGTTTTTTTGGGAATTTACGGCCATCCATCTCCCAAATAGGTCAGGGCATCGACGCCATAATTGGATTACTTGAAGTAAGTCGACTGCGCTTATGACGATTAATTAAACGTGTTGGGTATTAAGTTATAACCAAGGCTGTGTAATTTTTAATTTTTATTTTTTTTTTACTCACAATAATTCGATGGAATTTATTTGAATCGAAAATACTCGAGCTTAAGTGAGACTTAATAACACTCTTTGACTGAGTAATAGATCAAACCAATTTTTTCGAGAGATTGACTCATAAATAAAAATTTATATTTTTCCAATTCACGATGTTAGCTCCCAAATGTAATATTTGTCTTCGAAGTTCGAAATTGCCAACATCAATATGAAATTTTAAGAAATTTAGTCAATATTTTTTGAAATATAAAATTTTAATTTTTGCGAAGACCAGACTTTGGGCGCTAATATCATCTTAGGACAGTGCAGAAACCTTTGAAAGTAGTAAAAAGTCATCGTTGGTTGAAACCCATTAGATAAAGAAGATAGAATAACAAAATTGAAGGAGAATAATTTAGGCCGATCTCAGGTCGGGTTAAAAATGGATTTTGCATATTCCAAATACGCCATATCACTAACTTCAGGAACACTTCAAATTGTACAACTAATTGATTTGAATTTCAAATAAGACAATTCAAATATTCATTATTTTTTATTATAGATTCGTTAGATCTGGAAGAAATATTTCAGAAAGTTTAACAAATACTACCTTTATTCTTCCAACTAATGCAATGGGAGTTCATGGTGTGCTGCAGAATGCACACTTACCTTCTATATACAAATATATATACATATATACTTAAAGCTCATATAATAAACGCATTTCTAAACATTAAAATTCCCCGGAGATTTGAAATTGAGTTCCTATATTAACAATGTCCTACACATCCTTTGAGCATAAAGGCAAAGGAGCTATCGTAGAATAAACAAACAAGTGCGTGAATGCAGCCACAGGAAGTCGAATTCTATATTTAGGGATTAGAGGCAACATATTACCAGCGTTTACTTTTAGTAGGCAACAATTACGACATCACACTTGAGATTTCTATTTCCTGCTGCTGACAGCGGGTAATGATTGAGTCACAAAAAAGCGAAAAACAACAAAAAAGTAAATTTCGATTCTGTGAAAATGTTGTCATTGTGTTTGAATAAAAATCGATTATGAAATTTAAAGAAGTCATTTTCTGCAAATCTGGCAGTGACTTTGAAAATGCACGTTTCTTGAGGCCCCGCACGCACACAGTGCCGCGCGGCATGGGTAGACGTAGCATGCGGTGGGAGAATATGACTACAACCGCTCTTAAATGCATACAAAATTCCTATATAGACAAATTACATGGAAAAACATGTGCTAAATTGACTGTGCTGGTGAGTCCTTTCCGGAGATTTCTGCTTTGAAGACTACTGCGCGCTATGATTCGCATTCAACTGCCAACTTCTTGCTTTCCACTGCTTCTTCTTCTCCTTTCTCGTTCAGAGAGTAGTGGCAATTTCAGCAGTCTCAGTCATGGCTTCAGCTGGAAGTCGCATTGTTCGTTCCCTGTCAATTGAAGTATTGCGCCGCATAATGAAGCGATCAGTATGCATTTTGCCATAAATGTCACTGTTGAGCTGCCCAGGCAGACAGATTGACTCAATGAATAAAACACTAACTGAGCAGCAGGCCTGTTTGGCCGAAAACCGGTGTGCCGGCCAAGTACAGCTCGCTGCGCCGTCGAGTGTTCGATATCCTGCTGCGCGACGGCGTGTTAAAAACGCACATGCATGCTATACTGGATACATACATATATTTCTATGCAAGGCTATGCGTTTCCATGCAGCACTTGCAATTTTTACTCGATCTGCCAACAGCTTCCTTCCAGCTCGGCATTCCTAGGTCTTATTGTGTCGACAAGGCAAAGCAAAAATTGCAACACAAAGCATAGAAAATAAGAGGAAAAAATCTCAGGTACCATGCAACACCTAACTCAATTCTATCCCTCGCTGAAGGCCTGCAAATGCACAAAAGAAAATTTTCTACCCATTTGATTTGGAAGCGTGAGCACAATTATGAGCCCACAATTGCTACGCAGAATTCTTTTGTTCATTTGCTTTGAAATGAAATCGTCCGTGAGAAATATGCAAGAGTATGCAATCTATGGTATGTACATATGTATGTCTCACCATACTCGTATTTATCTTTAGATTTAGCTTGTTCTAGTTTTCTTTTGCATGAAGGGTAAGGGTAAGGAGAGACCTTATATTGAATAGTTTTGCATTTTCGTATTTCTTAATTACAATTTAATGAAAGAATAATAAATAATGGGATGGGATGCGGCTAATGTTTTTTTCGATACGATTCAGCATTACATAAATTATGTGAAATCTGTTGAATTTGAGAGTGATCTTTATGTAGAATCGATAACCATAGAAACCACGGCGAATAATCTAAAAACTATCCCTTTAAATCAAGCTTGTGTTATATTGTATTTGAAGTATCTACTTCCGTTAATTAGCCGTCTACAGAAATTTGTGACATTCTCAAAGCGCTCTGTCGGTCTGTAAGGGTCTTATGATCCAGGAGTGAATAGGCACAACAGCGATGGGTAATAGGTAGATAGAATTAGTCCAAACTTTTACGATCAGTGCCGTCAGTGTATCAAATCCCAACAGTATTTAGTAGTCGAAGTCATGCTGTAACAAAAAAGAGGTGTTGGACAAAGTTCGACACAGAAAGTTGACGGGTTGGATATTTGAGGTCCAATGTAGAAGTGGTTTTGATTTTGAATCGTGATATACACACAGTTCCAACAAAATTAAGTTTATTACAAAAGTGAGTATACCATAAAATATATGAGAACAGAAATCTCTACTCACGATTATAACTGTTAAATAATTTACCTCCAAATTATAGAAAACTCAAAAAATCATATTTGTAACACAAATAATTATACGTACCCTTAAAAATAAGGCAATTAAATTTTATTCACGTATAAATCTACAGCCATTGTTTTTAATTAGTTAACCTGTACTGAGGTCCTCAACCGATTGCTCCTGGAAAATACGTTTTTTTTGTCGTTTCAGCCGTTATTTGATTCCACCAATTTACAAAACGGACCTTTAGTTCCAATTCATTCCTAAATTTTTTTTACGTATCCAGCTTTCTAAATCATCCCATGGTTGAGGTGGCGGATGGAATTGTTTTAGTACGTTACAAAGCAACCACTCCTTGACAACATGGTATGTGTGGTAGGGTTATTATTCTGTTGAATATACCAGGCGCCACTATGCTGGTTTCTTTCAAGTTGCTATTCAGAAAGTCTAAATAAACAAAGCAGTCTATATTTGTTTCCACAAAGTGCTGTGAAGAGCAATGCCGACATACAGGCCCATGCCATAACTGAACCACCGCCGTGCTTCACTCTCGGGATATGGTTTTCCAGTAGGAACTCTTCACTCGTTTTGAGCCATATTTTTTGTTTGCCAGCACAAGCGAATAATTAATATTAAAATAATTATCAAGGTTTTTTCTCGGTACGCGACTCTGAAGTCCGCTTTTTCTCTTCGAACTGTTTCGGTGTTTGTGGTCACTTTCCAAAGTATTACAGATTTCTGCGGCTGTAAGTTTTAAGTTTTTATCTAGAACCGCTTAACTCTTGAAGAAATTTCAGCTGCACGTCCAGTTTATGGCTTGCTTTCTACTGATCCTGACTCGGAAAAATTGTTTACTATTTTTTGCAATGTTGCCTTCGCATGCAAAAAAGTTTTTCCGTAACTTTTTTAGTTATTCTCCGACTCATTTTTACCAAAATATATATTCAGTAGCACTTCCATAATTCGGACTCCTATAAGTCGAATTTCTTCATAAGTGGAACTCATAAATTGGCATTGCGTTTCGAAATGAAATTTGCTTCCATAAATCGAACTTTTAAATTAACACGTTATCCTCTAGTCACATTTTCGGGGAAATCCACTTTGCAAACAATTGCTCACGTAGAAGTCATATTACGGATTATATTGAGGTGAACAATGAACCGAAAATGACTTCTAACGCCATGGAAAACGACGAGGACTCTCAAGAAGAAATTATTCAATCGCCATCCAAAAATGATGTAAGTTATGTAATGGAGCTGTATTCGGTAATGCTCTCCGAAAACAGCACTTTGTTCAAGCAAGTTCCTAGTAAATACGAATATTAAAACAACTGACAATCACTAAAAAGCACTAAACAGAATAGAATCTAATTTCACTAAAAAACAAAAAAATATATAGACATTTTAAAAGATTTTCAGTTTCTCAGTTATATAAGTGCCTGTCTCTAAATTACAATATTCAAAACTGTAAACGCATTAGTTTTATATGGTTAAATGTATGTATACAAATATGGAGTCTCTTAAGTGTTGAAAGGACTTTTTATACGATTATTGTGTATTCGAGAACTATGGAATGGTAAAGATCTAATTTATTTTCGGAAGCGGTTTGTGTCATAATAATCAACATGCATGCTATATATTTCTTTGAGTTTTTCCTCATACGAAGCTCTAATTGTATCAGAAAGTATTTATCCAAAATAAAAAAGGCTTTGTGATTTCAAAGAAAATTGCTATATAACTAAGAAATTATTGATTTTTTAAAAGTACTCGTATTACATTGAATTTTGAATGAACTGTTTTGTCGAGCGCCATTATCCACAGGATGTCGTAATGCTTATATTTCACTTTTTTGCACGTCATCGCACTTAAAGGTAAAATCCCCCAATTCGTATACACATACATATATAGTACAAATACATATGACGAAATGCTTATAAAGTAAAGTAAAAATCATCGCCCAACGTTGAGTGTCATAAATAGTCAAAAGGACAAAAAAAAATTAAAATAATAAATGTAATGCAGACACGAGAAGGTACTTAAGTTCAATTTGAGATTGTCATGTTTAAGATGATTTTCGGGAAACTTTTCATACGAAATAGAAATAAACATTCAGAATCAGCACTAGAAGACAATATTAAACGAAAAAATTATATTAATCGGTTTTTATTAAAAAAAACTATTAAGTTGAAATAAACTCCCGATTGTTATTAATCGTAATTTCTACACAAGGTTTTAATATAATATCACTTTATATTGCTTAAGAGTTGAACCATATACAGATTCCTGAATCACTCCGTGTCATCAGTAAGTTAAGTATTTTCAGTTGTAAGCAGATGGCTGGACTTAGAGTCCCCAATATCCTTTCTGCTAAATATTTATTTTCTATATGTTTATATATGTATTTACATATGTGTATACACAGCGCAAGTGCTAACTCATTCAGTATCGCTCCTTCGAAACCGGCAGCTCAATTCTCAAGTGCGATATTCCAGTTGTTGCCAGTATTTGCAACCAAGTGCCATAAATACAGGTACAAATAAATGTTCACACCTGCAAGCTATTCACTGCTTTCGAAAATTATTACCTCTGGACAGTTATCGTTCGAGGAACTTCCGACTTCCTGTGGATGCTTCCACGTGTGTTTTTGTTTGTTTGTTTGTTCCTTTTGACACATTTGTTTCCTCAAAGGACATGCAGGAAACAATCGATACAAAAATAAATAAAAAAAATAACACTCAAAATTGCTATTATGCAGTGGCAGATATACTATATACACCTATATATCATTTATTGTGAAAACTGATTATTTCGCGTGAAATATAAAATAATAACATATATACTTACAGATAATTGCGCTGCAATGTTTACTTAAGTAAATTTTTATGGGTTTTCATTTTTAATTTTGTTTGTGTCTAAAATTGGCAGAGGTTGCTTGCTTTTATAAGAGATTGTCACTCACCTTTTATCAAGCCATATATAGCATAACAGTAGTTCATAATCTGAAGTGCATTTATTCTTTAAATTTTTCTGCAGAATCTTTCGAAGAAAAACTATGACACATGAATCGTCAGTTTGTACTCGGGAATCTAAATTTTCTTGGAATAAAGTTATCTGGAGTCCATACGTTAAATTCCTTTGTGTTTAAATGGATTTAGCAGTGTGAAATACAAGAGATAATTGTCACAGAATGAATGTTCTTACCGTTAGCAACTTTGTCAGCTAGAAATTGTTACTGCAAAATAATAAAAGTGTGGGAGACCTACATACTTAGGTATGTAGCACAACAAGTGAGTACAAGCTCTGTTAAAGCGCCAATTAACCAGAGATACGGTTTTCGAGAAATTTTAGAAGATTTAAATATAAGTATTATTTGGCTTTTGTACAGGAATAAGTTGTCTTTAAAATTTTGGCATACTACAAGTATTGCGAGCTTTTAGCTATAGGGAGCATACATAGTGGCAGCTGAGGTGTGTAGTGTTTGAAGAAGGCATAGAGCTCTACATCTATACAGGTAAATTCGATACCAGAATCCGACAGCACATTTTTTTTTTAATTATACAAGTAATAGTATTTAGAGAAGACTTGAACTTGTATTCAAGACCCTCTGTTACCTCGATTTTACAAATAATTGTGCAAAAAACCCCCTCAATGCTGGATAAGGGAAAAATATATAGGCATTAACACAAAAGTGATACAATAGTGTGGCCACTGGGCCAATTTTCGGAACCGTAATTCATTTCATCTAGGAATTTGTGCTATTAATAAACAGAGGCAGTTTTGAAAAAGCACTTTTGAAGTTTTAGGTAATAAAGCTAGCTTTTCCTCACTACTATAATAATTTTTTAGATGCTACACTGGCCTAACTTTTTCAAATCTGTTAAGCAGAAACTGATGACCTTATAAAACAGTCAAAGGTTTTCTTTGACTAAAAGAAAACGACTGACCTTCGAAAGGGACTTTAATTTGGAAGAACTTTTAAATGCAGAGGTGAAGATTTATTTGACTGTAAGACTTTGGTGAAAATTAAAATGGGACTGATATATTCAAAGCGTCAGTTATTTAAAAAAATAAGTGTATTGGGATCACCTATGTAAGTGTGTACAAATATGATTGAAGATAGCGACAATCAACATTTTCGAGTTTATTTTTTGCGCTTGGTGACAATACCTGTACGTGTGAAATATGCTTCCCAAATAGATAAGAGACACTTTGCTCATGAATAATTACTTCAGCAGGAAAAGATTAAGAAGAAGTCTCGTATAAAGCGCAGATGTTTGCATAAGATTTGCAAATCATGATGATACACCGGTGTCTACTTAAATACGGTGATCATATATGCGCTGACACAATATGCATGGTCGTTTCAGATTCTCTTGTAATTTCATAATTTTTTCTCACTCACCCAACTATTTTTAAATAATGTTTAACCATTACTCATGTGAATATTACGAATGCCAACAAACGGACTTAGAAGATGGTACAACAAAAACCTTTATTCAAAAGACGTGTATTCTTCAAATTCTATGAAATGAAATGATCGGAGTGACTGATGGAAAAGGAATTTGTTATCTCGCTAATATTTGAACCGAGATTAAGAAAAGGTGTCTCACTGCACTTTCGTAACATGTGTGGAGTAGAAGCAGGTGAGGAAATGCAGGAAGCAGATATTCTCGCAGAATTCATTGAAAGAATGAGGTGTAACATGTATTAAAATGCTAAATGTAGTTCCTGTCACCAGACCCAGCCACGAAACAATGCTAGGCTCTCTACGTAACGCGATACCGTTTGGCAAAATCTGATCACATTTCTTGTTACGCAAAAGACACGTGATAATCCCAAGTACTAATGCGAGGTGTTCGAAAGAGTAATTTGAGAAATTTGTTTAAAAATTTGTAAGATCTTCAAATTGTAGGCAGAACAATTCGAAAAGTGCTTGAGTGATGTAAGTGTTGCAGGAAGAGTGTTAATATGAGACGTGTGTCGTGGTATACGTGAGTGTCTTATAGAAAATATTGAAAAAGTATGTACTTATATGCGTAAGTACTTAAGTACCTAAGCGCGCTTGAGTATGCATAAAAATATTCTTAATTCTTTGTCCCTTCTTGTGTTACGAGAAAAGTGAGTAACCACTTAAATAAAAATACCAAATGGGTTTTTCGGGTATTCTTTCAATCATGTGAGAAGTTGTAGGCGTGGTTAAGCAAGTAAATAAGAAGCATGTGCGGAATCTTTAGAGTAAGACGTAATTTTGAGAAATTTTGCAATATTCAAGCAACATGTCAAAAAACTCTTGAAGTTGTAAATAAATTATTATAAGAGCCTTACATTTTTTTAGAAGGAACTAATTTACTTAATTTCGTATAATTTATTGTTTTTTCTTATCTAAATTACAATAAATTGTACGATCGATTTAATTATGCTTTTAGGCGAAAGAATTTTGGTATTTTGAAGGCATTCTTTAGACCTTTAGTAATATATTATTATCGAGATTTAAGCAAGTTACATCAATCAGCTGCTGTCTTTATACTTGTTCATAAATATGATAATTTTCTGATTAAAAATCGCAAACGGAATATTCCGGAAATCTGCTGACTGTTAAATGCACTAATAAGTATTTCAATATCTCAAAAATTGGTTCGGTGGAAATATATTACCGACCCGTAAGGGACTTTTTTCAAATACATAAAATATAACTAGAAATTGTTGAAAATTCGATAGAAGGGCAGTTTTCGAAATTATGAAACGAGTAGATAAACAGGATTTCTAGATATTTCCTTGAAGTTCTACTTCTTCATGATACTACTAAAGCGCACAAAATACAGCTCGTGCAAGAAGTGAAGCCGCTCGACCTTCCCAAGTGACTTTGGACTTTGCTTCGCTCTATGGGCTTTTGAAAAGTTCCAAGAAGATCTGAAGTGTTCGAGCCAGATTTTGTTCTGCGATGAAGCCCATTTCTGGCTCAACGGGTAAGTAAACAAATAAAATTGCCGCATTTGCGACGAAGAGCAAGCTGAAGAGATTTAAGAGCTTCCATTTCATTTAGAAAAACAACGGTTTGGTTTGCTTTGTGGGCCGGTGGTATCGTCGGTCCATATTTCTTCAAATATGATGCCGGTGAGAACGGAACCCTCAATGGCGGCCGTTATCGCGCCATGTTAACCGACTATTTTGTGTCTGAAATTGAATCTTGGATTTATTGAGGGAATACTTTGGTGAGTAGATACTCGTGTGTTATAGCACCGTTACACTTTTTTCTGTGGGGATATGTAAAGTCCAAAGTCTACGCACACAATCCCGCTTCTATTCATTCATTCGCCGTTTACCAGGCGAACTGCGATTCAACGGATGGACTATCGACTATCTGAAACGTAGTCGCGTCTAACATCTGAAAAAGACAGTCTTCAAAAAATAAATGCAAAAGAATGTTCTTTCGAATAATAATCAACATTCCCCATTAAATTTGCAGTTTCTGCGTTTTTTCTTTAAAAAAGTAGGGAACCTCAACATGAAATACAAATACGCCTAACGTCTTTAAACTTTTTTTTTTTGTGCTATTGACTTTATAACTATGTCATACTAACTGGAAGCAGGCAATTCTCACAAGTTGCAACAAGGTTTTCAGTCTGCGCCGTTCCTCCAATGCACAAAGCATTATTGCGCGATAAATAAGACCGAGCTTTGTCTTCATTTAGTCATAAGAAGAAAAAAATGAAATGAACCAAAGCAATTTCGAGCACTGTGTGTGTCGACAAAATGCATTGAGAGCAAACAACGATATTCACGATACGAAGCCAACGGACATATTGAAGTAGGTGCATAGATAGTATATATCTCATTGCAAATTCATGCAGTTATAAAGACATGTCTCTGAACGTAAACAGTTAAGTGTGAAGAAAAATTGTTTAAAACCATTTGCTGAAATTATTGTAAAACCAGTTGGGCGCGAACACAGCACACACAGCACAAAGCACTGTTGTTGCAAATGATTCCGAGCTCTGTAAGTATGTGGCAAGCATTCACCTACTGCAATCTAGCGGCAAAAGCGAAAACACCAAAAACACCACTTCTGGCTCGACACCTCGCCTTCAACAAAAAAGTAAAAGCGCGCATATGGTGTTTACGGAGGGCGTTTATAGTAATCGTAGTCTATTTAGAAATGCTAAGAGGTTCAACTATACCCCTAAGCAAGAAATTATAAAAATTATTGTGTTAGAGGAGTGCGGTACGCGGAGGTACTACCGAATATTAAAAGAAATGATAAATCCTCATTTTACTTTTATAGGTATTAATTAGTCGTAGCTGACTGGAGAAGATTAAGGTGAATTGAACAGGAGAATTTTTCAAATTTTTATATATAAACCGCGAAACAAACGTTCATAACTATGGGACGTTTTTTGAACATATTCCAAGAAAAAGTTTTTGCTATAAGTTTTTATGCAACGTATTGCTGTACTCAGCGTTAGTTAAGAGGCATGTGAAACGATCTCAATTTACGGAAACAAATCTGTTTTGATCCAGGAGTGTATAGAACGATTGACCAGTCGACAGGGTGAACCTCATTTAGATGCAGAATCATAAAGGGATAGTCGGAAACGAACAGGTTGACGAGCTTGCGCGCTCTACAGCAGCTTTCAGTATAGTAGGACCAGGGTTCTGCAAGAAGCAGGGGGTGGGCAGGGAAAGATATTGACGACAATTTGTAGGCATGTACCAGCCAAAGTTGCTAGTGGTTGGTGACAACCTCAAAAGTTTAAAAAGTATAATAAATCTCAGGTGCAAATTCGGAAAGGTGTTCAAAATGGGTGTAGCTTGAAACTTCTGGATATCTGGTTCTATACTACGATACGTAGCTGTCTATAGATGCCGGATCAACGACCTTGAATCTATATATGCGAAAAGGACTCACATCGCCTCAATGACGCCTCGTAATTTGAGGCGTATGTTAGTCTGTGACAGCGGGAAAGCCTCAATCGCAGTACAAGCCTCAATTTAATTATATCTATAGGTAAATTCAAATAAAATTCATAATTTATTATTATGGACGACCTCGTCTGATCTTTCATTAACTTTTATACTTGCATCACCGTCGTAATAAACCTTCCAGACTCAATCTGTACCTTCTTTACTTCCAATCACAGTATTTCATTTTAACGCGTTTGTGTTTTACAGGGTCAAATCCGTCTTCTCTCGAATTCGTGAACTCAGCATTACGATTACAACTTGGGGTGCAATAAAAAAACCCTTGCCTTCCTAAATCATCCTTTTATGAATTATTCCTCCGTATTGGAGCTGAAATCCGCAAAATGGAGCTCTAAAATTTCAAAAGCCGAAGGAACGATGGATTTTGTAGGATATTTTGTCTCTGAAAGCCCATTGTCTTTGGTAAAAATTTAAATTATTTTGTAACATCACTTTTTTCTACGACCATAACTTGAAAACTGATTCCATAATAAGTAGTAACAGTTGTAAACTGCTAGTATATTTAAAGATAGGCCTTATTTAAAGTTGATTAATAATTATATTTATATCGATTATATGATTTTTATCTCAGACTTTACAGTAGTGCACACCCAATGTTAGAGTCCACACGTTAGACACCATGCGGGCTCGAGTGCTCCATTATAACAAGTGTCACAACTTGTCGCGTAGATGGTTGAAGCCGGCGAACTGGGTCAGCAGCGTCAAGCAGCCGTACACGAGAGTATGCACCATGCCAGTTTGGAGGAGTATGCGGTCGCGTGAATTTTATCATACTTACGCGAGCGCGACTAGTTTAGAAACTGAAAGAACACATGCTCCTCGCGGGCGTCATTGTGACTACTTATATACACACATACTTCTACCTTCCAGCAGATAGTAAAAGGCTGCTGTCACTGCCACACCATGCTACTAGAGCAGCTGTCAGCGTGCAAGTGTAAATATCCGTGGTACATAGTGGAGCCAACTTAATTATGGCTTCGCTGTTAGCTGATGCTGCAAGTACAAGGTGTCGTGGTGGGCGGCGTTGGAGTAACGGCGTGTGCGGCAGCTCACCAAGTGGACGTTCGCAGTGAGTTGGCGTGCAATTTCTTCGAGAACAACAGAATGAACAACAAAACAAGTGCAAAAACAAACACATTTCTATTTTAGACTGGGTCGGTAAAAAGCGCTTCTGGATCCTCCAGCGCTCTACAACTATCAACTTGTCGTCCACACTTATACGTACATTCGTGTTCCAATGATGCCACAAGTGTTACGATTTTAATTGGATTTAATTTTTTTGCTATCGCCTAGTGTCCAACAGCGTTTAAGTCTTGAGGTTCGTGTTGTTTAAAAAACAGATACCCTGTTAAGTATACCACGAAATTTGTGAAACCCAGAAGGAAACGTCGTGACATGAAATAAAATATAAGTAAATTGTTCTCATAGCGAGCTTAGTCGATACTTGAGATATCGATCTGAAATTTTCCTCACGCTCTTTTCTCCTCATGAAACTGCATCTTTGCCGGAACCGATATCCAGCCACTATAGCATATACGTAGTTGTCATACAAACTGAACGATCAAAATCGTGCCAATGAGTTTTTTATTTGACGAGGTATCATCCCGAAATTGGCACGGATTACTGTTCTAGGCAACGCCACCCACTTCGAATAGCATATAGCTGTCACACAAACTAATATATCAAAATGGAGATAAGGAACTTTTTACAATTTTATGCTATAAGAAATGCTCTTGTGAAGAGTATTGTAGAGTCGGTTCAACCGAATTTAATGTTTTTCTTATTTTAATATTGAATGGTAATCATCGGTATCTTTCCCAATTTTTCGATTTTAAAGGTACAGATGAAACATATCTTCCAGTTCTTAGTCTTATGAGGCAAGCGATTAACCTTTAAAGGCCAGATAATGAACAAATGAATACAATTTTTGATGAAAACTTTAATTTTCTTTCAAACTCCTTTTAATGGAAAAAATATTTCTTTAGAAAGATGCCGCTTTGACTATTTTTTAGTTACCTGTATTTGTCTATCCTGTAAACAAATCCTTAATTTTTTATTTCAGATAATTTGAAGCACCGTCATAAGTCTTTTTGTTAGCGACCTTGGTGAGATCGTCTATATGAGAAAGGGAACTCAATATTACAGAAACATTGTTGGGACGGAAGTAGAAAATTCGAGCCTTCATGTTGTTGTTGTAAAACAGTATCGCCATCATCATCATGGCTTATAGCACCTTCGATTATTTGTTCAAAATACATTCCATGAACGTTAGAGCAATATTCATAACGATTCCCAATTTGTTCAATAATGACACAAATTGCTGATTATTTCTTTTCCTTAATTACGTTTACATTGTGCCAAAAGTCACATTGAAATAATTACTTTTACTAATTGGTACTCAGTATCATCTTCACGGGTTTACATATGCTTCTCTCTTCATAAAATTCGTTACGCGTCAATGTGACTTTTTCAAGCGAAATATCGAATAGACAGCCATAAAGATTTGTGAGTACGAGTAAATTAGTAGTTCTTTCACCTAAGCAACGTAGGGTTCGTAACTGTTTATGACTACGTTAACGGAAAATGTCACGCTGACAAAAATTAAAACGTAGGAATATTCACGAAATAACAAAGGAACCTCAAACTCAAGGACAAATCAATATTTTCTACTAACAGCGGTCAAGAGCATTTTTTGCACGTGTTATACATATCTTGTTTTTCTGGCTATTAGATCTCAAAATAAAAATATAAATAAAAAAGTTTTTCCCTTGCTTTTATATATAATAAATGGAACATGTAAGTAAGGGCCAAGTTCGGGTGCAAGCGATCATTTTATACTCTTGCAACTTGCAAGAATCAAAGCCAGAGAAATACTTTAATTTGTAAAAGAAATCAAAAAGAGTAAAGTCAACCGGATGTTCTAAAATCCCGATATTAGTTGCATAGGAGCTAGGCCAAGTTTTCGCGCAAATTTATCTATTTTAGGCACAAAAATACACTTTTATGAGTAAAACATGCTCTCTTATTTTCATTGGGATAACGCACATATTGGTCGATATGTGCGGTACAATGCCACGCCGGGACTAAGGAAAGTATTTGTCCGATTCAACCCATTATTGACACACAGATTTACCACTATAAGAGAATGATTATCCCTGATTCGGTACCTTGAACAGTTTTTATTGGGTTGAAACAATTTTCGGTTATAAGGTGGCACACACTCAAAGACATTATTCGTGCAAAGTTTTATCCCGTTACAATAATTGCT